>NW_026736115.1:0-83786 GCF_949786415.1 Peromyscus eremicus
TGCTTTTTGCACACGGGCCATATCTAGGTCAACTCTGCTTAGGATACTGAAAAGAACACTAGCTTCTCTTCAGTCCAATACACTGTATTGCTGGGAACAGACGCGAGTGCTATTTGCACTGTGTATGGCAATGGGAGTGCGATAGTGACTTTCCTTACCAGAAAACAACTTTTGCTCATAGGACCAGAAACTGCATGTGATTCATCTCTGTTTTTGAGTGGGAAAGTAACACTAGCTAGCATTACAAGAAACCCACTGTGCTTTTGAGAAAAGGGCGCTTTCTACTCTATATTGTTTCCTATAGGGCCAGAAGAGTGAGCTTACTCAGAACAAACAACTGTGCTTCCTACACACATGGGCCATATCTATTCCAACTCTTCTTAGGAAACTGAGAAGAACAGTAGCTTCTCTTCAGTCCAATACACTGTACTTGCTGGGAACAGACGCGAGTGCTATTTGCACTGTGTATGGCAATGGGAGCGCAAAAGTGACTTTCCTTACCAGAAACAACTCTTGCTTGTAGGACCAGAAACTGCATGTGATTCAACTCCGATTATGAATGGGAAACAAACAATAACTCGCCTTACAAGAAACACAATCCTCTTTTGAGAAAAGAGCACTCTTCTACACTTCTGTGTTTTCTATACGGCCAGACGAGTTAGCTTGCTCAGAACAAAAGAACTGTGCTTCCTACACACACGGGCCATATTTAGTTCAACTCTGCTTAGGAAACTGAAAAGAACAATAGCTTCTCTTCAGTCCAATACACTGTACTTGCTGGGAACAGAAGCGAGTGCTATTTGCACTGTGTATTTCAAGGGGAGCGCAATAGTGACTTTTTTTTTACCAGAAAACAATTCTTGCTCATAGGACGAGAAACTTCTTGTGATTCAACTTTGTTTATGAATGAGAAACTAACACTAGCTCGCCTTACAAGAAATACACTCGGCTTTTGAGATAAGAGCACTTTTCTACTCTACTGTGTTTCCTATAGATCCAGAACAGTGAGCTTGCTCAGAACAAAAGAACTGTGCTTCCTATACACACAAGACATATTGTTCAGCTCTGCTTTGGAAACTGACAAGAACAGTAGCTTCTCTTTAGTCCAATACACTGTACTTGCTGGGAACAGACGTGAGTGCTATTTACACTGTGTATGGCAATGGGAGCACAATAGTGACTTTCCTTACCAGAAAAAAACTCTTGCTCATAGGACCAGAAACTGCATGTGATTCAACTCCATTTATGAATGGGAAACTAACAGTAGCTCGCCTTACAAGAAACACACTCTACTTTTGAGAAAAGAGCACTCTTCTACTCTACTCTGTTTCCTATAGGGCCAGAAGAATAAGCTTGCTCAGAACAAAAGAACTGTGTTTCCTACACACGTGCCATATCTAGGTCAACTCTGCTTCGAAATTGACAGGAACAGTAGCTTCTTTTCAGTCCAATACACTGTACTTGCTCAGAATATACACAAGTGCAATTTGCAAAGAGTATGGCAATGTGAGTGCAATAGTGACTCTCCTTACCAGAAAACAAGTCTTGCTTACAGGACCAGAAACTGCATGTGATTCAACTCTGTTTAAGAATGGGAAACTAGGGTTGGGGATTTAGCCCAGTGGTAGAGCGCTTGCCTAGCAAACGCAAGGCCCTGGGTTCGATCCTCAGCTCAAAAAAAAAAAAAAAAAAAGAATGGGAAACTAACACTAGCTCGCCTTACAAAAGCACAGTCTGCTTTTGAGAAAAGTACACTCTTCTACTCTTCTGTGTTTCCTATAGGGCCAGAACAATGAGCTTGTTCAGAAAAAATTACTGTGCTTCCTACAAACACGGGTTATATCTAGTTCAACTCTGTTTAGGAAACAGACAACAAGAGTACCTACTTATTAGTCCAATACACTGTACTTGCTGGGAACAGACACGAGTGGTATTTGCACTGTGTATGGCAATGGGAGTGCAATAGTGACTTTCCTTACCAGAAAACAACTCTTTCTTATAAGACTAGAATCTGTATGTGATTCAACTCCATTTATGAATGAGAAACAAACACTAGCTCACCTTACAAGAAACACAATCTGCTTTTGAGAAAAGTGCTCTCTTCTACTCTTCTGTGTTTCTTATAGGGCCAGATCAGTGAGCTTGCTCAGAACAAAAGAACTGTGCTTTTTGCACACGGGCCATATCTAGGTCAACTCTGCTTAGGATACTGAAAAGAACACTAGCTTCTCTTCAGTCCAATACACTGTATGGCTGGGAACAGACACGAGTGCTATTTGCACTGTGTATGGCAATGGGAGTGCAATAGTGACTTTCCTTACCAGAAAACAACTTTTGCTCATAGGACCAGAAACTGCGTGTGATTCATCTCTGTTTATGAGTGGCAAAGTAACACTAGCTAGCATTACAAGAAACCCACTGTGCTTTTGAGAAAAGGGCACTTTCTACTCTATATTGTTCTCTATATGGCCAGAAGAGTGAGCTTACTCAGAACAAACAACTGTGCTTCCTACACACATGGGCCATATCTATTCCAACTCTTCTTAGGAAACTGAGAAGAACAGTAGCTTCTCTTCAGTCCAATACACTGTACTTGCTGAGAAGAGACGCAAGTGCTATTTGCACTGTGTATGGCAATGGGAGCACAAAAGTGACTTTCCTTACCAGAAACAACTCTTGCTTGTAGGACCAGAAACTGCATGTGATTCAACTCCAATTATGAATGGGAAACAAACAAAACTCGCCTTACAAGAAACACAATCCTCTTTTGAGAAAAGAGCACTCCTCTACACTTCTGTGTTTTCTATAGGGCCAGAAAACTGAGCTTGCTCAGAACAAAAGAACTGTGCTTCCTGCACACACGGGCCTTATCTAGTTCAACTCTGCTTAGGAAATTGACAAGAACAGTAGCTTCTCTTCAGTCCAATACACTGTACTTGCTCGGAACAGACGTGAGTGCTATTAGCACTGTGTTTGGCAATGGGAGCGCAATAGTGACTTTCCTAACCAGAAAAAAACTCTTGCTCATAGGACCACAAACTGAATGTGATTCAACTCCGTTCATTAATGGGAAACAAACACTAGCTTGCCTTTCAAGAAACACACTCTGCTTTTGAAAAAAGAGCCTTCTTCTACTCTACAGTGTTTCTAATAGGACCAGAAGAGTCAGCTTGCTCAGAACAAAAGAACTGTGCTTCCTACACACACGGGCCATATCTAGTTCCACTCTGCTTAGGAAACTGACAAGAACAGTAGCTTATCTTCAGTCTCATACACTGTACTTGCTGGGAATAGCCACGAGTGCTATTTGCACTCTGTATGAAACTGGAACTGCAATAGTGACTTTCATTACCAGAAAACAACTCTTGCTCGTAGGACCAGAAACTGCATGAGATTCAACTCCGTTTATGAATGGGAAACAAACACTAGCTCGCCTAACAAGAAACACACTATGCTTTTGTGAAAATAGCACTCTTCTACTCTACTGGTTTCCTATAGGGCCAAAAGAGTGACCTAGCTCAGAACAAAAGAACTGTGCTTCCCAAACACATGGGCCTTATATAGTTCAAGTGTGCTTAGGAAAATGACTGAACAGTAGCTTCTCTTCAGTCCAATACACTGTGCTTGCTGGGAACAGATGTAAGGGCTATTTGCATTCTGTTTGGAACTGGGAGCACAATAGTGACTTTACTTAACAGAAAACAACTCTGGCTCGTAGGAACAGAAACTGCATATGATTCAACACCATTTATGAATGGGAATCAAACACTAGCTCCCCTTACAAAAACAACAGTCACCTTTTGATAAAAGAGCACTCTTGTACTCTAATGTGTTTGCTATAGTGACAGAACAGTGAGCTAGCTCAGAACAAAAGAACTGTACTTCGTACACACACAGGCCATATCGAGTTCAACAATGCTTAGGAAACTGACAAGAACAGTAGCTTCTCTTCAGTCCTTACATTGTACTTGCTGGGAACAGAGTGAGTGCTCTTTGCACTGTGTATGGAATTGGGAGCACAATAGTGACTTTCCACACCAGAAAACAATTCTTGCTCATAGGACTAGAAACTGTATGTGATTCAACACTGTTTATGAATGGGAAACAAACACTAGCTCGCCTTACAAGAAATACACTCTGCTTTTGAGTAAAGAGCTCTCTTCTACTTTACTGTGTTTCCATAGGTCAAGCACAGTCAGCCTGTTCAGAACAAAAGAATTGTGCTTCCTTCACACACAGGCCATATCTAATTCACTCTGAATAGGAAAGGAACAAGAACAGTAGATTCTCTTCAGTCCAATACACTATACATGCTGGGAAAAAACGCGAGTGCTATTTGTACTGTGTATGGCAATTGGAGCACAATAGTGACTTTCCTTACCAGAAAACAACTCTTGCTAGAAGGACCAGAAACTGCATGTGATTCAACTCCGTTTATGAATGGGAAACAAACACTAGCTCACCTTATGAGAAATATATTCTGCTTTGGGTGAAAGAGCACTCTTCTACACTACTGGGTTTCCTATAGGCCAGAAGAGTGAGCTAGCTCAAAACAAAAAAAAAACTGTATGAATGGGAAACAAACACTAGCTCGCCTTATAAGAAACAAACTCTGCTTTTGAGAAAAGAGCACTCTTCTAATCTACTGTTTTTCCTACATGGCCAGAAGAGTAATCTTGCTGCTAACAAAAGAACTGTGCTTCCTACACACATGGGCCATATCTACTTCAACTCTGCTTAGAAAACTGACAAGAACAGTAGCTCCTCTTCAGTCCAATACACTGTACTTGCTGGGAATAGACGTGAGTGCTATTTGCACTGTGTAGGGCAATGGGATCGCAATAGTGACTTTCCTTAACAGAAAACAACTCTTGGTCATAGGACCAGAGACAGCATGTGATTCAACTCTCTTTATGAATGGGAAACAAACACTAACTCGCCTTACAAGAAACACACTCTTCTGTTGAGAAAAGAGCACTCTTCTACTCTACTCTGTTTCCTACATGGCCAGAAGAGTGAGCTTGCTGCTAACAAAAGAACTGGGCTTCCTACACGCACCGGCCATATCTAGGTCAACTCTGCTTAGGAAACTGACAAGAACAGTAACTTCTCTTCAGCACAATACACTTTACGTGCTGGGAACAGACACAAGTACTCTTTACACTGTGTATGACAAGGGGAGCACAATAGTGGCTTTCCTACCAGAAAACAACTCTTGCTATTAGGACCAGAAACTGCATCTGATTCAACTCCGTTTATGAATGTTAAACAAACACTAGCTTGCCTAACAAGAAACACACTTTGCTTTTGAGAAAAGAGCACTCTTCTAATTTACTGTTTCCTATAGGGCCAGAACATTAAGCTTGCTCAGAAAAATAGAACTGTGCTTCATACACACACGGGCCATATCTAGTTCAACTCTGCTTAGGAAAGTGACAAGAACAGTAGCTTCTCATCAGTCCAATACACTGTACTTGCTGGGAACAGACGTGAGTGCTATTTGTACTCTGTATGAAACTGGGAGCGCAATACTCACTTTCCACACCAGAAAACAACTCTTGCTCATAGGACCAGAAACTGCATGTGATTCAACTCCGTTTCTGAATGGGAAACAAACACTAGCTCACTTTACAAGAAACACACTCAGCTTTTGAGAAAAGAGCACTCTTCTACTCTACTGTGCTTCCTATTTGGCCAGAAGAGTAAGCTTGCTCAGAACAAAAGAACAGGCCATATCTAATTCAACTCTGCTTAAGATACTAATAAGAACAGTAACTTCACTTCAGTCCATACACTGTACTTGCTGGGTACAGACGCGAGTGCTATTTGCACTGTGTATGACTATTGGGAGCACAATAGAATCTCCTTACCAAAAAACAAATTTGATCATAGGACAAGAAATTGCATGTGATTCATCTCTGTTTATGAGTGGGAAACTAACACTAGCTCGCCTTCCAAGACACACTCTGCTTTTTAGAAAAGAGCACTCTTCTACTCTGTTTCCTATAGGGCCAGAAGAGTGAGCTTGCTGCGAACAAAGAACTGTGCTTCCTACACACACAGATCATGTCTAGTTCAACTTTGCTTAGGAAACTGACATGAACAGTAGCTTCTCTTTAGTCCAATACACGGTACTTGCTCTGAACAGAGACAAGTGCTCTTTGCACTGAATATGACAAAGGGAGCACAATAGTGACTTTCCTTACCAGAAAACAACTCTTGCTCATAGGACCAGAATCTGCATGTGATTCAACTCCGTTTATGAATGTTAAACAAACACTAGCTCGCCTTGCAAGAAACACTCTGCTTTTGAGAAAAGAGCACTTTTCTACTCTACTGTGTTTCCTGTAGTGCCAGAAGAGTGAGCTTGCTCAGAAAAAAAACTGTGCTTCCTACACACACAGGTCATATCTGGTTCAACTCTGGTTAGGAAAATGACAAGAACAGTAGCTTCTCTTCAGTCCAATACACTGTACTTGCTGGGAACAGACATGAGTGCTATTTGTACTCTGTAAGTAATTGAGAGTGCTATGGTGACTTTCCTTACCAGAAAACAACTCTTGATCATAGGACAAGAAACTGCAAGTGATTCAACTCCCTTTATGAATGGGAATCAAACACTAGCTCGCCTAACAGGAAACACACTCTGCTTTTGAGAAAAGCACACACTTCTACTCTACTGAGTTTCTTATAGGGCCAGAACAGTGAGCTATCTCAGAAAAAAAGAACTTTGCTTCCTACACACACGGGCCATATCTAGTTCAACTCTGCTTATGAAACTGACAAGAACAGTAGTTTTTCTTCAGTCCAATACACTGTATTTGCTGGGAACAGTTGCGAGTGCTATTTGCAATGTGTATGGCAACGGGAACACAATATTGACTCTCCTTACCAGAAAACAACTCCTGTTCGTAAGACCAGAAAATACATGTGACTCAAATCCATTTATGAATAGGAAATTAACACTAGCTCGCCTTCCAAGACACACTCTGCTTTTGAGAAAAGAGCACTCTTCTACTGTACTGTGTTTCATACAGGGCCAGAAGAGTGAGCTTCCTCAGAACAAAAGAACTGTGATTGCTACACACATGGGCCATATCTAGTTCAACTCTGCTTAGGAAAATGACAAGAACAGTAGCTTTTCTTCACTCCATACACTGCACTTGCTGCGACCCGATGTGAGTGCTATTTGTATTGTGTACGACAAGGGGAACACAATAGTGACTTTCCTTACCAGAAAACTACTCTTGCTCATAGGACCAGAAACTGCATGTGATTTCAACTCCGTTTATGACTGGGAAACAAACACTAGCTCGCCTTAGAAGAAACACCCTCTCCTTTGGATAATAAAGCACTCATCTACTCTACTCTGTTTCCTATAGTCCAGAACAGTGAGCTTGCTCAGAACAAAAGAGCTGTGCTTCCCACACAGGAGACATATTTAGTTCAACTCTGCTTAGGAAACTGACATGACAGTATCTTCTCTACAGTCCAATACACTGTACTTGCTGGGAACAGAGGCGAGAGCTATTAACACTATGTATGGCAATGGGAGTGTAATAGTGACTTTTTTTTTTTTTACCAGAAAACAACTCTTAATCGTAAGATCAGAAACTGCATGTTATTCAACTACTTTTCTGAATGGGAAAGAAACACAAGCTTGCTTTACAAGAAAAACACTATGCTTTTGAGAAAAGAGCACTCTTCTTCTCTACTGTGTTTCCTATAGGGCCAGAACAGTGAGCTTGCTCAGAAAAAAAGAACTGTCCTTCTACACACACACGGGCTTTATCTAGTTCATCTCTGCTTAGGACACTGACAAGAACAGTAGCTTCTCTTCAGTCCAATACACTGTTCTTGCAGGGAACAGACGAGAGTGCTATCTGCACTGTGTATGGCAATGGGAGCGCAATAGTTACTTTCCTTAAAAGAAAACAACTCTTGCTCATAGGACCAGAAACTGCATGTGATTCAACTAAATTTATGAATGGGAAACAAACACTAGCTCGCCTTACAAGAAGCACACTCTGCTTTTGAGGAAGAGCACTCTTCTACTCTACTGTGTTTCCTATAACACCAGAAGAGTTAGCTTGCTCAGAACAAAAGAACTGTGCTTCCATAGCTAGTTAAACTCTGCTTAGGAAACTGACAGGAACAGTATCTTCTCTTAAGTCCAATACACTGTACTTGCTGGGAACTGACGCGAGTGCTATTTGCAATGTGTATGGCAAATGGAAGGCAATAGTGACTTTCATTACCAGAAAACAAATCTTGCTGGTAGAAACAGAAACTGCATGTGATTCAGCTCCCTTTATGAATGGGAAACAAACACTTGATTACCTTACAAGAAACATACTCTGCTTTTGAGAAAAGAGCACTCTTCTTATTTACTGAGTTTCCTTAAGGGCCAGAGGAGTGAGCTTGCTCAGAACAGAAGACCAGTGTTCCCACACATACAGACCTTATCTAGTTCAACTCTGCTTAGGAAACTGACAAGAACAGTAGCTTCTCTTCAGTCCAATACACTGTACTTGCTGGGAACAGACGCGAGTGCTATCTGCACTGTGCATGGCAATGAGAGCGCAATAGTGACTTTCCTTACCAGAAAACAACTCTTGCTCCTAGGACCAGACACTGGATGTGATTCAACTCTGTTTTATGAATGGGAAACAAACACCAGCTTGCCTTAAAAGAAAAACACTCTGCTTTTGAGAAAAGAGCACTCTTCTTCTCTACTGTCCTACCTATAGACCAGAACAGTTAGCTTGCTCAGAACAAAAGAACTGTGCTTCCTAGACACACGGTCCATATCTTGTTCAATTCTCTCACGATCTCATAAGAACAGTAGCTTCTCTTCATTCCAATTCACTGTACTTGCTGGGAACAAAGTTGAGTGCTATTTGCACTGTGCATGGCAAAGGGAGCGCAATAGTGACTTTCCTTACCAGAAAGAAACTCTTGCTCCTAGGACCAGAAAGTGTATTTGATTCAAATCCGTTTGTGATTGGGAAGCAAAAACTAGCTCGCCATTCAAGGAACACACTCTGCTTTTGAGAAAAGAGCACACTTCTACTATACTGTGTTTCGTAAAAGGCCAGACAATATGAGCTTGCTCAGAAAAAAAGAACTGTGCTTCCTACACACACGGGCCATATCAAGTTCAACTCTGCATAGGAAACTGACAAGGACAGTAGCTTCTCTTCAGTACAATACACTGTACTTGCTGGGAACAGATGTGAGTGCTATTTGCACTATGTATGGCAATGTTAGGGCAATAGTAACTTTCCTTACCAGAAAATAGTTATTGCCTATATGGAAGAGAAACTGCATGTGAATCAACTCCCTTTATGAATAGGAAACAAATACTAGCTCGCCTTACAAAAAACACACTCTGCTTTTGAGAAACGAGCACTTTTCTACTCTACTGTGTTTCCTATTGAGCCAGAAGAGTGAGCTTGCTCAGAACAAAAGAACTGTGCTTCCTACTCATACGGGCCGTATCTAGTTCAACTCTGTTTAGGAAACTGACGACACAGTAGCTTCTCTTCAGTCCAATACATTGTACTGGCTGGGAACAGATGTGAGGACTATTTACACTGTGTATGGCAATGGGAGAACAATAGTGACTTTCCTTCCCAGAAAACAGCTCTTGCTCGTAGGACCAGAAACTGCATGTGATTCCACTCCATTTATGAATGGTAAACAAATTCTAGCTAGTCTTACAAGAAACACACTCTACTTTGAGAAAACATCACTATTCTACTCTACTGTGATACCTATAGGGCCAGAACATCGAGCTTGCTCAGAACAGAAGAACTGTGATTCCTACACAAGGGCCATATCTAGTTCAACTCTGCTTAGGAAACAGACAAGAACAGTAGCTTCTCTTCAGTCCAATACACGGTACTTGCTAGGAACAGACGCGAGTGCTATTTGCACTGTGTATGGCAAAGGGAGTGCAATAGTGACTTTCCTTACCAGAAAAAAACTCCTGCTCCTAGGACCAGAAACTGCATGTGATTTAACTCCTTTTATGAATGGGAAACAAACACTAGCTCGCCTTACAAGAAAAACACGCTGCTTTTGAGAAAAGAGCACTCTTTTCTACTCTACTGTGTTTCCTATAGTGCTAGAACAGTGAGCTTGCTCAGAACAAATGAACTGTGCTTCCGACACACACAGTCCATATCTAATTCAGTTCTACTTAGGAAACTGTTAAGAACAGTAGCATCTCCTCAGTCCATACACTATATTTGCTAGGAACAGATGCGAGTGCTATTTGCACTGTGTATGGCAATGGGAGCACAATAGTGACTTTCCTTAACAGAAAACACCTCTTGTTCGTAGGACCAGAAACTGGATGTGATTCAACTCTCTTTATAAATGGGAAGCAAATACTAGCTTGCCTTACAAGAAACACACTCTGCTTTCGAAGAAAAGCGCACTCTTCTACTCTACTGTGACCTGTAGGGTCAAAAGATTGAGCTTGCTCAGAACAAAAGAACTGTGTTCCTGCACCCACAGGCCATCTAGCTCAACTCTGCTTAGAAAACTGACAAGAACTGTATCTTCTCTTCAGTCCAATAGTCTGTAATTGCTGGGAAAAGACGCAAGTGCTGTTTGCACTGTGTATGGAAATGGGAGCGCAATAGTGAGTTTCCTTACCAGAAAACAACTCTTGCTCTTAGGACCAGAAACTGGATGTGATTCAACTCTCTTTATGAAAGGGAAACAAATACTAGCTCGCCTTACAAGAAACACACTCTGCTTTTAAGAAAAGAGCACTTTTCTTCTCTACTGTGTATCCTATAGGGCCAGAAGAATGAGCTTGCTCAGAACAAAAGAACTGTGCTACCCACACGCACGTATCATATCTCGTTCAACTCTGCTTAGGAAACTGAAAAGATCAGTAGCTTCTCTTCAGTCCAATACTCTGTACTTGCTGAGAACAGACGCGTGTGCTGTTTGCACTCTGTATGACAATGGGAGCACAATAGTGACTTTCCTTACCAGAAAAAAACTCTTGCTCGTACGACGAGAAACTGCATTGATTCAACTCTCTTAATGAATAGGAAACAAACACTAGCTCATGTTAGAAGAAAGACACTCTGCATTTGAGAAAAGAGCACTCTTCTTCTCTACTGAGTTTCCTATAGGGCCAGAAGAATGAGCTTGCTTAGAACAAAAGAACTGTGATTCCTACTCACACGGGCATTATATAGTAAGACTCTGCTTAGGAAACTGAGAAGAACAGTAGCTTTTATTCAGTCCAATACACTGTACTTGCTGGGAACATACGTGAGGGCTATTTGCACTGTGTATGGCAATGGGAGCGTAATAGTTACTTTCCTTACCAGAAAACAACTCTTGCTCATAGGACCAGTAACTGCATTGATTCAACTCTGTTTATGAATGGGAAACAAACACTAGATCATCTCATAAGAAACACACTCTGCTTTTGAGTAAAGAGCACTCTTCGACTCTACTGTGTTTCCTATAGGGCCAGAACAGTGAGCTTGCTCAGAACAAAAGAACTGTGCTTCCCACACACACGGGCCATATCTAGTTCAACTCTGCTTAGGAAAATGACAAGAACAGTATCTTCTCTTCAGTCCAATATACTGTACTTGCTGGGAACAGACGCGAGAGCTATTTGCACTGTGTATGGCAATGAGAGTGTAATAGTGACTTTCTTTACCAGAAAACAACTCTTGCTCGTAGGACAAGAAACTGCATGTGATTCAACTTCCTTTATGAATGGGAAACAATCACTAGCCCGCCTTACAAGAAACACACTCTGCTTTTGAGAAAAGAGCACTCTTCTTCTGTACTGTGTTTCCTATAGTTCCCAAAGAGTGAGCTTGCTCAGAACTGTGCTTCCTACTCACACGGCCCATATCTAGTAACACTCTTCTTAGGAAACTGACAAGAACAGTATCTTCTTTTCAGTCCAATATACCATACTTGCTGGAAACAGACGCAAGTGGTATGGCAAAAAGAGCATAATAGTTAATTTCCTTACCAGAAAACAACTCTTGCTCGTAGGACCAGAAACTGCAAGTGATTCAACTATTCATGAATGGGAAACAAACACTAGCTTGCCTTAAAAGAAACATACTCTGCTTTAGAGAAAAGAGCACTCTTCTACTTTACTGTGTTTCCTATTGGGCCAGAAGAGTGAGTTTGCTCAGAACAAAAGAACTCTGCTTCCCACACACAGGGGCCATATCTAGTTAACTCTGCTTAGGAAACTGACAAGAACAGGAGGTTCTCTTCAGTCCATTACAGTGTACTTGCTGGGAACAGACGCGAGGGCTTTTTGTACTGTGTATGGCAATGGGAGCGTAACAGTTACTTTTCTTACCAAAAAACAACACTTGCTAGTACGACCAGAAACTGCATGTGACTAAACTCCGTTTATGAATGGGAAACAAACACTAGCTTGCCTTACAAGAAACACACTCTGCTTTTGAGAAAAGAGCAGTCTTCTACTCTGCTGTGTTTCCTATAGAGCCAGAAGATTGAGCTTCCTCAGAACAAAAGAACTGTGCTTCCTACACACATGGGCCATATCTACTTCAACTCTGCTTAGAAAACTGGCAAGATCAGTAGCTTCTCTTCAGATAAATACTCTGTACTTGCTGGGTAGAGACGCGTGTGCTGTTTGCACAGTATATGGCAATGGGAGCACAATAGTGACTTTTTTTTTAACCAGAAAACAACTCTTGCTCATGGGACCAGAAACTGCATGAGATTCAACTCAGTTTATGAATGTGAATCAAACAGTAGGTGGCCTTACAAGAATCAAACTTTGCTTTTGAGAAAAGAGCACAATTCTATACTACTGTGTTTCTTATAAGGCCAGAAGAGTGAGCATGCTCAGTATAAAAGTACTGTGCTTCTTAGACACACGGGCCATATCTAGTTCAACTCTGCTTAGGAAACTGACGAGAACAGCAGCTTCTCATCAGTCCAATACACTGTACATGCTGGGAACAGACGCGAGGGCTATTTGCATTGTGTATGGCAAAGGGAGTGCAATAGTGACTTTCCTTACCAGAAAACAACACTTGCTCGTAGGACAAGAAACTGCATGGGATTCAACTCCCTTTATGAATGGGAAACAAACACTAGATCGCCTTACAAGAAACACACTCAGCTTATGAGAAAAGAGCACTCTTCTTCTCTACTGTGTTTTCTATAGGGCCAGAAGAGTGAGCTTGCTCAGAACAAAAGAACTGTGCTTCCTAATCACCCGGGCCATATCTAGTTCAACTCTGCTTAGGAAAATGACAAGAACAGTATCTTCTCTTCAGTCCTATTAATACACAGTACTTGCTCTGAACAGACGTAAGTGGTATTTGCACTGTGTATGGCAAAAAGAGCATAATAGTGAATTTCCTTACCAGAATATAACTGTTGCTCGTAGGACCAGAAACTGCATGTGATTCAACTATTCATGAATGGGAAACAAACACTAGCTCGCCTTACAAGAAACACACTCTGCTTTAGAGAAAAGAGCACTCTTCTACTTTACTGTGTTTCCTATATGGCCAGAAGGGTGAGTTAGCTCAGAACAAAAGAACTGTGCTTCCTACACACAGGGGCCATATCTAGTTAACTCTGCTTAGAAAAATGACAGGAACAGGAGCTTCTTTTCAGTCCAATACACTGTACTTGCTGGGAACAGACACGAGGACTATTTGCACTGTGTACTGCAATGGGAGTGCAATAGAGACTTTCCTTACCAGAAAACAACTCTTGATCGTAGGACAAGAAACTGCATGTGATTCAACTTCCTTTATGCATGGGAAACCATCACTAGCCCGCCTTACAAGAAACACACTCTGCTTTTGAGAAAAGAGCACTCTTCTTCTCAACTGTGTTTCCTATAAAGCCAGAACAGTGAGCTTGCTCAGAACAAAAGAACTGTGCTTCCTACTCACTACTACGGGCCATATCTAATAAAACTCTTCTTAGGAAACTGACAAGAACAGTATCTTCTCTTCAGTCCAATATACTGTACTTGCTGGGAACAGACGCAAGTGCTATTTGCACTGTGTATTGCAAAAAGAGTGTAATAGTGAATTTCCTTACCAGAAAACAACTCTTGCTCGTAGGACCAGAACCTGCATGTGATTCAACTATTCAAGAATGGGAAACAAACACTAGCTCGCCTTAAAAGAAACAATCTGCTTTTGAGGAAAGAGTACTCTTCTACTCTACTGTGTTTAGTATAGGGCCAGAACAGTGAGCTTGCTCAGAACAAAAGAACTGTGCTTCCTCCACACACCGGCCATATCTAGTTCAACTCTGCTTAGGAAACAGACAGGAACAGTACCTTCTATTTAGTCCAATACACTGTACTTGCTGGGAACAGACGCAAGTGATATTTGTACTGTGTATTTCAAGGGGAGCGCAATACTGACTTTCTTAATCAAAAAATAACACTTGCTAGTAGGACCAGAAACTGCATGTGATTCAACTATTCATGAATGGGAAACAAACACTAGCTCGCTTTACAAGAAACAAACTCTGCTTATGAGACAAGAGCACTCTTCTTCTCTACTGTATTTTCTATAGGGCCAGAAGAGTGAGCTTGCTCAGAACAAAAGAACTGTGCTTCCTACTCACACGGGTCATATCTACTTCAACTCTGCTTAGGAAAATGACAAGAACAGTACCTTCTCTTCAGTCCAATACACTGTACTTGCTGGGAACAGATGCGAGGGCTATCTGCACTGTGTATGACAATGAGAGTGCAATAGTGACTTTCCTTTCCAGAAAACAACTCTTGCTCGTAGGACAAGACACTGCATGTGATTCAACTTCCTTTAAGACTGGGAAACAATCACTAGCCTGCCTTACAAGAAACTCACTCTGCTTTTGAGAAAAGAGCACTCTTCTTCTCTAATGTGTTTCCTATAGTTCACGAAGAGTGAGCTTGCTCAGAACAAAAGAACTGTGCTTCCTACTCACAAAGGCCATATCTAGTAAAACTCTTCTTAGGAAACTGACAAGAAAAGTATCTTATCTTCAGCCCAATACACTGTACTTGCTTGGAAGAGACGCAAGGGCTTTTTGCACTGTGTATGCAATGGGAGCGCAATACTGACTTTCTTTACCAAAAAACTTCTCTTGCTCATAGGACCAGAAACTGCATGTGATTCAACACCATTTCTGACTGGGAAAAAAACACTAGCTCTCCTTACAAGAAACACACTCTGCTTTTGAGAAACGAGCACACTTCTACTCTACTGTGTTTCCTATAGGACCAGAAGAGTGAGCTTGCTCAGAACAAAAGAACTGTGCTTCCTACACACGGGCCATATCTAGTTCAACTCTGCATAGGAAACTGACAAGAACAGTAGCTTCTCTTCTCTCCAATACACTGTACTTGCTGGAAAAAGACGCGAGTGTTATTTGCACTGTGTTTGGCAAAGGGAGCGCAATAGTGACTTTCCTTACCAAAAAACAACTCTTGCTCGTAGGACCAGAAACTGCATGTGATTCAAATCCCTTTATGAATGGGAAACAAACACTAGCTCGCCTTACAAGAAACACACTCTGCTTTAGAGAAAAGAGCACACTTCTACTCTACTGTGTTTCCTATAGGGCCAGAAGAGTGAGTTAGCTCAGAACAAAAGAACTGTGCTTCCTACTCACACGGGTCATATCTACTTCAACTCTGCTTAGGAAAATGACAAGAACAGTAGCTTCTCTTCAGTCCAATACCCTGTACTTGCTGGGAACAGATGCGAGGGCTATCTGTACTGTGTATGACAATGAGAGTGCAATAGTGACTTTCCTTTCCAGAAAACAACTCTTGCTCGTAGGACAAGACACTGCATGTGATTCAACTTCCTTTAAGACTGGGAAACAATCACTAGCCCGCCTTACAAGAAACTCACTCTGCTTTTGAGAAAAGAGCACTCTTCTTCTCTAATGTGTTTCCTATACTTCACGAAGAGTGAGCTTGCTCAGAACAAAAGAACTGTGTTTCTTACTCACACGGGCCATATCTAGTAAAACTCTTCTTAGGAAACTGACAAGAAGAGTATCTTATCTTCAGCCCAATACACTGTACTTGCTTGGAAGAGACGCGAGGGCTTTTTGCACTGTGTATGCAATGGGAGCGCAATACTGACTTTCTTTACCAAAAAACTTCTCTTGCTCATAGGACCAGAAACTGCATGAGATTCAACACCATTTCTGAATGGGAAAAAACACTAGCTCTCCTTACAAGAAACACACTCTGCTTTTGAGAAACGAGCACACTTCTACTCTACTGTGTTTCCTATAGGGCCAGAACAGTGAGCTTGCTCAGAACAAAAGAACTGTGCTTCCTACACACGGGCCATATCTAGTTCAACTCTGCATAGGAAACTGACAAGAACAGTAGCGTCTCTTCTTTCCAATACACTGTACTTGCTGGAAAAAGACGCGAGTGTTATTTGCACTGTGTATGGTAAAGGGAGCACAATAGTGACTTTCCTTACCAGAAAACAACTCTTCCTCGTAGGACCAGAAACTGCATGTGATTCAACTCAGTTTATGAATGGGAAACAAGCACTAGCTCGCCTTACAAGAAACATACTCTGCTTTAGAGAAAAGAGCACTCTTCTACTTTACTGTGTTTCCTATAGGGCCAGAAGAGTGAGTTAGCTCAGAACAAAAGAACTGTGCTTCCTAAACACAGGGGCCATATCTTCTTAACTCTGGTTAGGAAACTGACAAGAACAGTATATTCTCTTCAGTCCAATACAGTGTACTTGCTGGGAACAGACGCGGGGGCTATTTGTACTGTGTATGGCAATGGGAGCGTAATAGTTACTTTCCTTACCAGAAAACAACACTTGCTAGTACGACCAGAAACTGCATGTGACTAAACTCCATTTATGAAAGGGAAACAAACACTAGCTCGCCTTACAAGAAACACACTCTGCTTTAGAGAAAAAAGCCCCCTTTCTACTCAACAGTGTTTCCTATAGGGCCAGAAGAATGAGCTTGCTGAGAAAAAAAGAACTGTGCTTCCTGCACACACAGGCCATATCTTGTTCAACTGTGCTTAGGAAAATGACAGGAACAGGAGTTTCTCTTCAGTCCAATACACTGTACTTGTTGGGAAAAGACACGAGGGCTATTTGCACTGTGTATGGCAATGGGAGTGCAATAGTGACTTTCCTTACCAAAAAACAACACTTGCTCTTAGGACAAGAAACTGCATGTGATTCAAATCCCTTTATGAATGGGAAACAAACACTAGATCGCCTTACAAGAAACACACTCTGCTTTTGAGAAAAGAGCACTCTTCTACTCTCCTGTGTTTCCTATAGGGCCAGAACAGTGAGCTTGCTCAGAACAAATGAACTGTGCTTCCTACTCACATGGACCATATCTAGTAAAACTCTTCTTAGGAAACTGACAAGAACAGTAGCTTCTCTTCAGTCCAATACACTGTACTTGCTGGGAAAAGATGCAAGTGCTATTTGCACTGTGTATGGTAAAGGGAGCACAATAGTGACTTTCCTTACCAGAAAACAACTCTTCCTCGTAGGACCAGCAACTGCATGTGATTCAACTCAGTTTATGAATGGGAAACAAACACTAGCTCACCTTATAAGAAACATACACTCTGCTTTAGAGAAAAGAGCACTCTTCTACTTTACTGTGTTTCCCAAAGGGCCAGAAGAGTGAGTTAGCTCAGAACAAAAGAACTGTGCTTCCTACACACAGGGGCCATATCTTCTTAACTCTGGTTAGGAAACTGACAAGAACAGTATCTTCTCTTCAGTCCAATACAGTGTACTTGCTGGGAACAGACGCGAGGGCTATTTGTACTGTGTATGGCAATGGGAGCGTAATAGTTACTTTCCTTACCAGAAAACAACACTTGCTAGTAGGACCAGAAACTGCATGTGACTAAACTCTGTTTATGAAAGCTCGCCTTACAAGAAACACACTCTGCTTTAGAGAAAAAAGCCCCCTTCTACTCTACAGTGTTTCCTATAGGGCCAGAAGAATGAGCTTGCTGAGAACAAAAGAACTGTGCTTCCTACTTACACGGGCCATATCTAATAAAACTCTTCTTAGGAAACTGACAAGAACAGCATCTTATCTTCAGCCCAATACACTGTACTTGCTTGGAAGAGACGCAAGGGCTTTTTGCACTGTGTATGCAATGGGAGCGCAATACTGACTTTCCTTACCAAAAAACTTCTCTTGCTCATAGGACCAGAAACTGCATGTGATTCAACTCCGTTTATGAATGGGAAAACAGCACTAGCTCTCCTTATAAGAAAAACACTCTGCTTTTGAGAAACGAGCACTTTTCTACTCTACTGTGTTTCCTATAGGGACAGAAGAGTGAGCTTGTTCAGAACAAAAGAATTGTGCTTCCTAAACACACAGGCCATATTAGTTCAGCTCTTCTTAGGAAAATGACAATAGCAGTATCTTGTCTTCAGTCCAATAAACTGTACTTGCTGCGAACAGACTCGAGTGCTATATGCACTGTGTGTGGCAATGGGAAGACAATAGTGACTTTTCTTAAAAGAAAATAACTCTTGTTCATAGGACCATAAACTGCATGTGATTCAACTCCGTTTATTAATGGGATACAAATACTAGATCGCCTTACAAGAAACACACTCTGCTTTTGAGAAAAGAGCACTCTTCTACTCTACTGGGTTTCATATAGGGCCAGAAGAGTGAGCTTGCTCAGAACAAAAGAACTGTGCTTCCTACACACGGGCCATATCTTGTTCAACTCTGCATAGGAAACTGACAAGAACAGTAGCTTCTCTTCTCTCCAATACAATGTAGTTGCTGGAAAAATACACAAGTGTTATTTGAACTGTGTATGGCAAAGGGAGCGCAATAGTGACTTTCCTTACCAAAAAACAACTCTTGCTCGTAGGACCAGAAACTGCATGTGATTCCACTCCATTTATGACTGGGAAACAAACACTACCTCGCCCTACAAGAAACACACTCTGCTTTTGAGAAAAGAGCACTCTTCTACTCTACTGTGTTTCCTATAGGGCCAGAAGAGTGATCTTGCTCAGAACAAAAGATCTGTGTTTCCTGCACACACAGGCCATATCTAGTTCAATTCTTCTTAGTGATCTGACCAGGACTGTAGCTTCTCTTCAATCCAATACACTCTACTTTCTTGGAACAAAAGCAAGTGCTATTTGCACTGTGTAAGGCAATGGGAGCACAATAGTGACTTTCCTTACCAGAAAACATCTTATGCTCGTAGGACCAGAAACTGCATGTGATTCAACTCCGTTTATGAATGGGAAGCAAAAACTTGCTCACCTTACAAGAAACACACTCTACTTTTGAGAAAAGAGCACTCTTCTGCTCTACTGTGTTTAATATAGGGCCAGAAGAGTGAGCTTGCTCAGAACAAAAGAACTGTACTTCCTACACACATGGGCCAAATCTAGTTCAACTCTGCTTAGGAATCTGACCAGAACAGTAGCTTCTCTTCAATTTAATACACTCTACTTGCTGGGAACAGACGCGAGTGCTATTTGCACTGTGTATGGCAATGGTAGCACAATAGTGACTTTCCTTACCAGAAAACTACTCTTGCTCGTAGGACCAAAAACTGCATGTGATTTAACTCCATTTTTGAATTGGAAGCAAAAACTAGCTCGCCTTCCAAGAAATACACTCTGCTTTTGAGAAAAGAGCACTCTTCTACTCTGCTTTGTTTCCTATAGGGCCAAAAGAGTGAGCTTGCTCAGAACAAAAGAACTGTGCTTCCTACACACTCGGGCCATATCTAGTTCAACTCTGCTTAGGAAACTGACAAAAATAGTAGCTTATCTTCAGTCCAATACACTGTACTTGCTTGGAACAGACGCAAATGCTATTTGCACTGTGTATGGTAATGGGAACGCAATAATGACTTTCCTTACGAGAAAACAACTCTTGCTCATAGGACCAGAAACTGCATGTGATTCAACTCCGTTTATGAATGGGAAACAAACACTAGCTCGCCTGACAAGAAACATACTCTGCTTTTAAGAAAAGAACACTCTTCTATGTTTCCAATATGGCCAGAACATTGAGCTTTCTCAGCACAAAAACTGTACTTCCTACACACACGGGCCATATCTAGTTCAACTCTGCTTAGGAAGCTGACACGAACAGTAGCTTCTCTTCAGTCCAATACACCGTACTTGCTGGGAAGAGACGCGAGGGCTATTTGCACTGTGTATGTCAAAGGGAGCGCAATAGTGACTTTTCTTACCAAAAAACTTCTCTTGCTCATAGGATCAGAAACTGCATGTGATTCAAGTCCGTTCATGAATGGGAAACAAACACTAGCTCTCCTTAAAAGAAACACTCTCTGATTTGAGAACAGAGCACTCTTCTACTCTACTGTGTTTCCTATAAGGGCTAGAATAGTGAGCTTACTCAGAGCAAAAGTACTGTGCTTCCTACACACACAGGCCCTATTAGTTCAACTCTCTTAGGAAAGTGACAATAACTCTTCAATCCAATACACTGTCGACCCGTCCTGCAGGCCAGATTATTTGATGAGACCCGAGGAGGCACCTCCTGTAAGATCAATGGGGGCGAGAGAGAAAGGAGACCAGGCTCGTAAAGGAAGACAAAGTCAGTCTGAGTTGCTTCGAGGTCTCGTTTATTGACTGGGTGTTGAGGCTTCAGGGCTTCAGGCAGGGAGGGGAAGCAGAGGAAGCACAGAGAGAAAAATGGAAAATTCCTAAGGGAGGGTGAGGTCGATTTGGTCCCAGGCCCCCTGCAGCTGGCCGACAGGCTCCAGAAAGTTTATCTAATCGTATATCCTGCAGTTTAGCCAGGAACCTCCTGTCAAGGCTTGACAAAGTTCGGGACACAGCTGTCCAGAGTCGGTCCCCAACAGTTCCCCCTCTTTTCTCAAAAATGGACCAAGTCCACTGTGATTGGGGTGGCCAGGGTCCGAGAGAGCCCCTGTCTTAGGCTATACAGGGGGCTTCCCACACTCGGCAGCGTGCCATGTTGAACCAGTCTCGACGACCTCTGTACACTGTTGTCTCCTGCGTGGGCCCTGTACTATTCCCGGGATTGAGTACCCTCTAGCAGGACCGTGGGGATGCTAGGGCCTTAGGACACTGAATCTGAGTCCTTGATGGGGCTCCTGGCCTGCCTCCTCGGAATCTACTCTGTGATAATGAATCGAGACGTGTCTTGGTAAAACCAAATCAATCTGATTTTTGATAAACTGAGTCAACCACTGAAAGGCCCAGGGACCAAAGGTAATGAGAAGGAGAAAAACAATTAAGTGTGCTAAAATGGTAGGTAGCAAGGTGGAGATCCAAGGGGACCCTTGCAGCCAATTTTCAAACCACCCATGCTGATCTTCAAACTCCCTTTTTTTTGAGCCAGCCTTTCCCTTAATTTTTCCATCAATTCCCTGACAATACCAGTATGGTCGGCATAAAAGCAGCATTTTTCCTTCAAGGCTGCACTTAATCCCCCCTCCTTTAAAAATAGTAAATCCAGACCTCTTATGTTTTGTAACACAACCTCAGAGAGCGAGGTTAAAGATTTCTCCAGAGCAGAAGTGGATCTTTCTATGGCCTCTAGGTCAGTAGTCATAGCCATTTGTAACTGCATAAGGTGGTTGCTCTGCATGAGGGCAGTAGTTCCTATACCAATTCCTGCAGTGATGCCCCCAATACCTAACAAGAGGGCAATAGTCATAGACACAGGTTCTCGAGTGTATCTGCCTCTCTGCTCAAAGAATTCCATATCGGAGACTAATTGGACCAGAACATAAGAGTTTTCCCATTATCAATGGCAAAGCAGGCTTCCCCTTATTTAGTTTTTGCCATCTGCAAGTGTGTCATGGGTTCAGAGGTGGATATTTGAACTCTAGCATCCTCAGTTTAGTGGTACCCAGACATGAATCACCATTTAGTTAAGACATCAGTGATATAAGAGCCAACAGTAATTAGCAGAAGCACAAGGCCAAAAGCCTTATGATGGCTGACAGAGTTCCTTATCCTCAAGGAACTTGGAACTTTATCTCGGGTTCCCTATGACAAGAAATTCCCTTTTGATCTAACATTCCAGGGTGGGGGGGAAACAAGGGTGATGTTTTCTCTTCTGTAATTACTTCCTGCTGACATTGGGACGTTGTTGTCAAGGCTCTGGAAAGCCAGAATGTTAGTCAAAGACAAGAGGGAACGTTTTATTGACCAGCTGAAGAGATGGTATACATATCGGCTGAATTGGTCCATATCAGCTTTCAGCAAGTTCAGGGCTCATAGTCATTTGCAGTAGGTTGTCACCAGCAAATGATGCTTGGATGTATATGTCAGCCAAGTGGAGACCTGTTGAGATAGATATAAACTAGGAACAGGAGTTAAAACTAATGAACTTATTTGGAACTTTTAGACCCATAGTCTTAGTAATTGTAGTATTATCAATTTGCCCTGAAATCCATAGTGTCTTTTCTATCTAGAGAACCAAGTATAGATTGGACTGAAAGTTCCTTGGCCCAATGAAAAGCATCTGTAAGTCTATATTTAGAACCTGTTTATCTTTTTTAAAGAGACTTATTAGCTTTAAATAATTAATCCATTGATCAATCAATTACTAAGCTGAGAAAGCTACAGCTAGTCCAGTCATAAATGTCATCAAAGATCTGAGAAGGATAAACTTTACCTGAGTGCAGACTTTTAAATCTATTTAAAAACAACAGAGACTATCCATTACTCAGACTGCCATCATCCCAGGCTCCTATAGTCTTCATAGTGTTGGCAGGACAGGTGTCAGGATAGCATCAGTCTTGGCTGCTGGGCCCATAATGTAAAATTCTCCCTGTGGAGAAGAAAGACTGATCTTATCTTGTCAGTGTCTCATAGGCCAGATCCCTGGCATCAGGTGTTGAGTCACAGCGTCTTGCCCAGTGGTCGGTGTTGTCCACAATTCAGGTGGCATCTTCTTGTCATTGTTCCATATCTTCTTTAGAGACCTTGGGAGTCATTGCTAGGAGCTGGGGAGCTCGAAGTCTCTGTTTGCTATAGTAAGCTTTTTATCAAATAATGTAAATGCCATAGTCATCAGATCTTTGACAGGTTTGAGGACCATTATCTATTAAATGTATCTGAGCCAAACAAATCTAGGCCTAATCTTCAAAATATCTCTAAGTTTGGTAACAATAATCAGGCCAATTTGTTCTCCTATCAATATATTAGTCAAATATACCGCTTAGTTTTTTTTTATTTAAATAGAACAGTTTATGCTTTAAACTAGTATCTGAATAGCCAGATGGCTAGTATTAACTTGTATTCCTTAACACAAAGGACATGCAAACTCAGACATTCAAAACCAAACATACATGTGACCACATTTTTCATTCATACCTGTAAAGTAGACAGACATTTTTACAACTATGACCCTTTGGAGTCTCAATGTAGCAGCAGAATAGCAAGACAAAGAAATCTGAAACATTTTTATAAAAACATTATATTTTATCTTTTTTTTGTTTGTTTTTCGAGACAGGGTTTCTCTGTGTAGCTTTGCGCCTTTCCTGGAACTCACTTGGTAGCCCAGGCTGGCCTCGAACTCACAGAGATCTGCCTGCTTCTGCCTCCCGAGTGCTGGGATTAAAGGCGTGCGCCACCACCGCCCAGCAGGGTATATTTTATCTTAACCAACAATAATTTGAAACCAATTCTCTTAAATGATGGCAAGTATTTGTAACCCACTGAACTCAAATGACCAAAACCCATTGTTATGCCCAGATTGCGCCCAAAGAAGCCATTGGGAGACTTAGGTACAGAATGCAAAAAGCAAGGTTTATTCAGATGAAGTCAAAGTTTACAAGCCTCGGCAGGGGGCTCGTTCCAAATCTCTCACGCACAGCAGGGAGATTGGAAGGAGTATGCCCTTTCTTTGTGAGGCTAGTTCTTAAAGACACAGACCACATAATTCATCTCTAACAGCCTGCCTCTCTTCTTTCTGGTTCACAACAGTAATTTTTCATGTTATCTTTATTTCTTGTTTGTTAAACAACCGTGTCTAGGAGTTTTACGAGCTGTCTCTGGGGTTCGAGAAGTTTGGGATGTTTTATGACCACTTAGCCTCTGCCAGATGGTCCTATATTCTGACTCTGTGTTTTTCTAAGTTTCTGTAGCTGATAAAGCCACCTGAGAAAAAAGGGGTCTAACTTCTTATCTACACTTAGGAATCCTTGTTTAGGCTCCTCTTTGTCTGTAGGGGATAAAGGAAGGGGGGTTATTGAGGTTTCACACCATGTAAATTTTTATTTTTCCTGTGGAAACAAAAGCATAATTTTCCCAGTATCTTGAACTGGTAATTTAACATTTCTTTTTAAGCAATATCAGGACAGAGAAGGGTTAACAAGAGAAG
The DNA here is from genome assembly GCF_949786415.1 of Peromyscus eremicus. Taxonomy (NCBI): domain Eukaryota; kingdom Metazoa; phylum Chordata; class Mammalia; order Rodentia; family Cricetidae; genus Peromyscus; species Peromyscus eremicus. Next base: position 24,400 of record NW_026736115.1, read on the forward strand.
CTGCTGGCCGGCAGAAGAGACCTTGAAGTTATCACAGTAAAGGAAGGGAGGGTCAGATTCTCTCTTTAGTGTTCACACAGTTTTTGTCAGTTGCAGGCAGTCCCCATTGCCCTGTCCAGAGCTCCTGTCTTTGCCCACCTGTACCGAGAGCATGCACCCCCACCCTCCTGAGAGCAGCCAGCTGGCTGCAGTCCTGATAGCAAGAGAGCTATGGAGAGAGGGAAGTGGCCTTTGCTATGGCTGTCTCTCCTCCTCTTCCTCTAGGAAAATAAGGGAGCTTAGTAGACAGAAACAAATAAGATTTACACAGACAATCCAAGTACTGGTACATCAGCACTGAGACTATGGCCTCATTCACAGCTAGTGAGCCCCTCTTACAGTATGCAAGCCCCACCTGGCAGGAGCTACCTGTTTATCTCAGTTCAGTTGGAGAGTGGGGGTGGGGGACCCAGTTCCCTCTATTGTGGCTAGCACATCCTTTCAGTGGGCTAGGCAAAGGTATAGTGGAGAAGAAGGGAACTGTCCCATAGCGTCTGTCACAGTCAAGTCAACAATGAGAACAGTTAACATATTATACATAAGACCAAGGGCACACGGAAAAAAAACTTTGCCCTAACGAGACAACCAACAAAGCTCCAAGAACAATGACAGCCTGATGTGCTCTGCGGGGGATGGGGGGGTCTGGGGGGTTAACCCTCCAGGCTCAATCACACCAAAAGCAATCCAGACTCCAGGATCTCTGTCCTTGATCAAACAGACATCAGGGGCTTCCACATCCCTGTCAGACATGCACCTTTTTTTCTTGGAAGAGAAGGAGAGAGTAAAGTAACAATGATCACAACAAAATATAAAAAAAAAAACCCACAAAATGGCTCTGACAAATTCCCGGGACAAAATACAAAGTGGCACTTCCTCTCACCACCGTGGGGGAAGATACCCAAAGATGCTCCTAAACCAAATGGTCACCTCGGAGGTGGCCTCAAATGGCTCGGGACCAAGAGGTCTCTTGCCCAAATCAGGGAATGAGACGTCTGTCTTTCCCTCCCAGGATCACTGTCTGGACAAGTCTGTCCCAGTGAGAGCCTGCAAAGTACAAATCGAGCCTGCAAAGTACAAATCGATGGACTGGTACAAAACAAAAGTAACATGACAGACACAGACAGGACAGAGAGCGCTCTTACTGGTAGATGTCAATAAACCTCTGGACACTTGAGGGTCCTGGTGGGATCTCTGGGGTTTCCCGGCCAATCCACCAAATGTTGTGCCCAGATTGGGACCCCAAAGACTTCACCACAGACCTTAGGTACAGAATGCAATAGCATGCTTTATTTCTGTTTGTTTACAAGCCGCAGGCTGGGAAGCTCGATCCAAAGCACTCACTTGTAGTCGTAAGGCCAGGAGGAACTTGCTTTTTCTTTGTGTGGCTAGCTTTTTAAAGGCAAAATCCACAAGCTTTTCAGGGGTGTTGGGGGAGTTTTGCACGGGTGCAACTCGGATTGGTTTATTTTTATCTCTGTTCTCTTTTAATTGGGTGAGGGTATGTAACCTTTGAATTTACTGGTTGGTGGTTACAATTTATTACTTTGTGAACTTTAATATTTAGTACCTGTGGTAGTTTGGATGAAATTTTCCTCCATAAGCTCATAGGGGTTGGCACTATAGAAGGTGCGGCTTTATTGGAGGAAGTGTGTCACTGTGGAGGTGGGCTTTGAGATCTCATATATGTTTAAACTATGTCCAGTCTCCCAGATTACCTGTAGGTCATGGTGTAAATGCCCAGCTCCTTTTCCAGCACCATGTCTGCCTACATGCTGCTATGTTCACCATGATGATAATGGACTAAACCTCTAAAAATGTAAGCCATGCCAATTAAATATTTTTCCTTTGTAAGAGTTGCCATGTTCATGGTGTCTCTTCACAACAATAGAAACCCTAACTTAGGCAGTACTTGATTCATTAGTCTTTAGGGAGGAAATACTTTTGAGAAACACTGCTAATTTTTCTTTTTTGATAGAATCATATTATCTATAGGCTTATGTGATTTCTTTTCATGTTTTATTAATTGAAATCCTAGTAATCCACTATAGTCATTCTTTATTTCACCTTGCATATAACAATAGGTATTTAACTCAAAGTGTTGATAGCCTACTAAATAATAGTAAAATTGTTTATCAATAATCTCCTTGTATTTTGATTCTAGTAAAATTAAAAATAGAGGGATATTCCAAAAATTTCAATACAATACTTGGAAAATTTCCAGCTATTTTAGAAAAATATTCTTAAGAATTCATTGGGTTACTGGTAGCTGGAATATTTACTTTTATAGGTATTGTTTCAGCTTCCACAGTTGGAGTCTTAGCATTAAAACAAAATCTGGAAATACCTCAATTTACAAATAAATTACTTAAAATGTTTCTAAATTAGAAGAAGTTCAAGGAAAGATGTATATTAATTTCATAGAATGATTGGATGGAGGGGAAACAACCTAGGAATGTAAACAGTATATATTTTCTCCCACTTACAGATCTTCTGAAGTTTAAGGAAATATAAAGACCATTGTTTGAATGATCCCTCCTGTTCAGAAAACTGTCATTCTTTGAATAATGGGCCAATGGTATAGAATGAAATGTTTTCTGGGATTTGTTTAAAAATATTCAATAGATATTATCCATTAAACTATACAGTGTGAGGATTATTCTAGTTGAAGCTTTCTAATGAGACCTTGTCTCAAATAGCAAAGCAAAATATATTAAACTATATTTGTGTGTGTGTGTGTGTGTGTGTGTGTGTCTGAGTGTATGTGTGTCTGTGTCTGTGTCTGTGTTTATTGAAGAATGTCTTACTATCATATTCCCTTCATAGACCAAAATGTTTTGAATTCAAGGAGAACTGCTTGGCTCTGCTACCATACTAAGCTATATTTATTTCTGAGAATGATTTGACAGGGACCAGTGGCTGACACCTGAAAGGATTTTAAGAGATATTGTCCTGAACCATGAGACCTCTGCAGAGGTTAAGATGGGACATTTCAATTCATTTTGGAAAATGATTTCAGGATGAGACAATACAAATCAGAATTGAAATTTTATTTTGAGACAGGGTTTCTACGTGTATCTCTAGCTGTCCGTGAACTCAGAATATAGATGAGATTGGCACCAAACTCTCATAACTCTGCCTACCTCTGCTGCCCAAGTATTGGAATAAAAGCCATGTGCCACATCATCCAATTGTAATTTTATTATTTATTTGCTTATGACTGTTTTTATCTGTGTCCTAATTTATATGGGGATAGGTATTCATGTGTTTTGTGGTTTAGTTATAATAGAGAACATTTTGCTTGTTGGTCTTTTCCCTTTAGCATGTTTGAGACATGTCCTTTGTTTACTATCACATGTAAATAACCTTGCAAGATTTCTTCTGTCTGCTTTTTATCTTGCCTTAAAATTACTGGATTAGAAGCATGCATTGTGGCAACTGTTTTTAAAAGACAGAAGTAAAGGAATAGTTGCAAGGTGAGTACTTTATTTGTCAAACCTTTTTAACAGCCCTGAAGTTTATTGAGTAGAAATTTTTGAATGCGTGTGTTTTGAGACATGGTCTGACATTCTAACCCTGTCTTACCTTGAACTCACTAAGTAGTAGATAGGCTAGGCCTGGAACTTGAAGAGATCCACCAGTTTCTGCTTCATGTGTCCAGACTTGGAAAAAAAAGAGACTTTTTTAAATGTATTTAACACAGATATTGGTAGGAAGTAGGGACTGTGGGAAAGTGTCATTTTGTGAGGGAGAGCTACACTTAATTAATACAGAGCCTTGTTACAATTTTGGGGACATTGTGAGTTCCAGTTCAGTGAGTTTTTTGGGAGCTCCTCTCTTTTTCTGTGTTTCTCTCTCTTCTCTGTGTCTCTCTGCCTCTCTGTCTCTGTCTCTTCTTTTTTTAATACCAAAAGGAGTAGAAGTAGCAAGCCAGAGACATGTAAGAAACATTTCATGGACAGAACTATCTAAGCCCTTTGAGAATGAAGCCACACCTGTCTGAAACAGAGCTACAGGATTTGTTGATTTTCCACACTGTGTCCACATTTCAATCTTTACTTTTTATTTTTTTTATTCTTTTGTCATTCAATACACCCCAACTGCAGTTTTCCCTCCCTCTACTAATCTGCATCCTCTCCATTTCTTCCTTTTTCACCAGATCCACTCCTCCTCCTTTTCCCTTCAGAATAGAGCAGATATCCCAGGGTTATCAATCAAACCCTGCATAACAAGTGACAAAAAGACTAGGCAGGAACCCTCATATCAAAGCTGGATGAAACAAGCTAGTAGGAGTTAAAGGATTTCAAGAGCAGGCAAAGATGTCAGAGACACACCACCCACTTCTACTGTGAGTAGTTGCACAAAAACACCAAGCTTTACAAAAGTAACACATATGTAGAGGAACTGGTGTGGACCCATGTAGGTAGTAAATGCTGTTTCAGTCTCTGTGAGCCCCTGTGAGTCCCTGTGAGCCCCTGTGAGCCCCTGTGAGCTCTGCTTAGTAGATTATCTGGGCTATGTTCTCTTCTGTTCTTTTATTTAAGAATTTTTTTTAATCCTTTCTGGGATTTGAGCTGAGATTTTCCTCCTTCTATTCCTATTATTCTTAGGTTTGGTCTTTTAATAGTGTTGCAGATTTCCTGGATCTTATGTTTCAGGAAATCTTACAATTTAACATTTTAGTTCATCAATATAGCCACATTTTCTGTCATAATTTTAAAGCCTGTAATTCTCTATTCTATGTCTTGTATTCCTTTGGTGAAGCTTGCCTCTGTAGTTCCTGTTTGAATACCTAGATTTTCCTTTCTAGAATTTCTTCAGTTTGCATTTTTTAATTGCTTCCATTTTCATTATCAGTTTTTGAAGAGGTCATTCATTACCATCAACTGTTTGTTTGTCTTTGGTTTTCTTTAAGGGATTTGTTAATTTTTTCCAATATTAAATTTATCCTTTCTCTGCTGTCTTTAAACATATTCATTCATTTCCTCCTTAAAAACTCCTTATAAAGTTTGTCTTAATTGTCCTTCACCTGTGATGGAATATCCAGGGCTTGCTGTAGTAGGCTATCAGGAATCTGGTAGTGAAATATTGCTCCAGTTGGTTGATTATGTTCTTATTCTGGTGTCCAGGTGTCTGGATTTGAGATGATTGTGGCTCTGGGTGCTGATTTCTCAGTTTGTCTTTTTTGGATGGGATTTTTATTCCCTGGTTTCTATTTGTTCTTTGTTCTTCTCTTCTTTGTGGTCTATTATTGAACAGGGGTTCTCATCCCAAGTTGTGGCCTTGAAATCTTGCAGTGTTACCTTTGTTCCAGCAGAGAGTATCTGCCAAAGTTTCAGGATGACCAAAGGAAACAGAAGAGGAAGTTTGGGGATACTGTTGAGGTGGCATTGAGAAAGTAGGGGAGGTCTATGGGCAGGTGGCCTGCATAGACATCTGGCAGATTGTGTGTCCTTTGTTAGTGAAAGGATTCAACCCGATTTTGAGACAACAACACAGAGATGAAGAGAGAAGTGGGATTGAGGATATTGTTAGGGGATTATTGAAAGACTGCAGGATGTCCAAAAGTGAGCAGGTTACATGGATTTCTGGTGGCTCGCCTGGCCTCTGGCCCAACAGGGCATCTTTACCACAGGTTGCCCATCTGTTCTTCTGACTGGTGTGGCTTGCTTTTGAGCAGAGGATATCCATCCAATTTGGGGTTGGGGATATGGATTTGGGAGTGGCAGCTGTAGGGTTGGTGGAGGATTGTGTGTGTGGAAATATGTGGATGGTGAAAGTTTCATGGGCTGGTGGCCTGGCTACTTAATCTTCTGGCTGGTGTAATATGCACATGAGCCAGGGATGTCTTCTTGTGTTGGGTCCAGGAACACAGTCACATTCCTTTTTTTCCTGAATGGGAATATATACTGTGGCATTATTTGTTGGAAATCCTTGTCTCTTAATTTGTACAAGATGTGAGAGGCAAGAGATTTTCTTGAGTGTCAAAAGAAACTGAACATTTGAGCTGTTTGGGACTCTTACAGACAACGAGGATCATTGTACTAAGATTAAATGCATTTCCCTTTTTCTTTTTCTCTTGGTATTTATTCTTCTCTCATACAATACATCCTAACTTGCAGCTTCCTTCCCCTTTCTCCACTCCTTCTAGTCACCACCCTGAAATCCTCATTCCTCCAAGTCCACTGCTACCCTGTTTTCCTTCAGAAAATAGTAGGCCTCCCAGGGATATCAACCAAATACATCATAACAAGGTTCAATAAGGCTAGGAACAAACCCTCACATCAAGGCTGGATAAGGTAACCCAATAGGAGGAAAAAGGTCCCAAAAGCAAGCAAAAGAGCCAGACACCAGGACTCCTACACTTAGTAGTCCCACAAACACACCAAGGTAAACAACTATAGAAAGTATGCAGATGACCTGGCACAGAACCATACAGGCTTTATGATTGCCACTTCAATTTCTCTGAACCCCTATGCACCTTGCTTTGTTGATTCTATGGGCCAAGATTTCCTTGTTTCCACAACACTTCTGTATCCTACAATACTCATTCGCTCCTTCCACAGGATTTTTAGAGCTCACCCTCATGTTTGGGCAGGGATCTCTGCATGTGCTCCCATTATCTACTGAAAGAATCCTTTCCGATGACAATTAGGCTAGGCACAAATCTTTGATTATAACAGAATATAGTTATACATCACCTCATTGTATTTTACTTGGTCAGTTGTACTTGGTCCTTTCCTAGTTTTCTGGACCATCCTATTGCAGTTCCTATGCACCTAGGCTTTGTAAGGCATGAGCCTCCTTTCATAGCTTGGGCAACAATTTATACTAGTCATTCCTTTGTTAGACACTCTGAGCCACGATTGCTCCAATATATCTTTCAGGCAAGACAAGTGTTAGCTGAGTGTTTTGTGTCTAACTTGGTGTCCCAATCCTACCACTGGGAGTGTTGTGTGGTTACAGAAGATGGTTGGTTCAGCCTCTGTATTCTTTTTGTTTGTTTGTTTATTTTTTCTCTGTGTAGCTTTTGGAGCCTGTCCTAGAACTCACTTTTTAGAGAAAGCTGGCCTCAAACTCACAGAGATCTGCCTGCCTCTGCCTTTTGAGTACTGGGATTAAAGGTATGTGCTATCACTACCTAGCCAGCCTCTGAATTCTTGATAACTAGGACTCCTCACTAGGGTCACCCTATTAGGTTCCATGAAGTTTGCACTGCACTGTGTCCATGTCTCTTGCTAAAATCTCCCCTAATCCAGTTATCTTTCCCTGTCTTCTCCTCTGTCCCTTCCTTACTCACCTGACCAATCCTGTTCCCATCTCCAAATGCCTCCAGTGCACCCACAAAATCTATTCTATACACTTCTCCCAGTGAGATTCATGCATATACCCTAGAGCTGCTCTTCTTACTTAGCCTCTATGCATCTGTGGATTGTGCTGTAATTAACTATGTTTATTGTGAGTGTACTTTACTTAACAGCTAATTTTCATATTCAGTGAGTACAACATGTTTGTCTATGTGCTTCTGGGTTTTCTCACAAAAGATAATAAAGAACTCTAGAAACTAAACAACAAACCAAATAATGCAATTATAATGGGGTATACCTCTAAATAAAATTCTCAGTAGAAGAATCTAAAGTGGCTGAGAAACACTTGAAAAAATGGTCAATATTCTTAGCCATCAGGCAAATGCATATTGAAACTACTTTGAGCTTTTGTCTTACACTTGTAAGAATGGCTAAGATCAATAACACAAGTGACAGCTAATTTTGGAAAGGATATGGAGCAAGGGAATTCATTGCTGTCACAGGTTCAAATTTATACAGGCACTGTGGAAATCAATATGATATCCTCAGATAATTGGGAATCAATCTACCTCAAGATCCAGTTATACCACTTTTGTGCATATACCCACTGTTACTCTTCCATCTTACCACAAGGACAATTGCTCATCTAGGTTCTATCTGTCTTGGACCTGATTACATAGACTATTCTGGCATTCAACTCTGAGGCAGATATACCTGCATCTGGCTTTGAAGTGTTGGGATTAAAGTCATTAGCCAATAGCTTGTCTATCTTATTTCTTCTTTGTAATTAGTTCATACAATTTCTCTCATGTGTACTCTGTAGTATTATTTTGTTTACTTGTCTGTATATGTTTGTTAATTGGCATTTTTCTTGTGAGGTGATACCCCTTTCAAAGGGTACAGAATTGACAGATGTAAACATTCTATTCAGTTTTCCTCTACGTGGCAAAGTGAAGATTAATAGAAATGGGCTGAATATAAGAGTGAGAGCTAGACAATGATAGGCCTGAGCTAATGGCCAAGCAGTTTAAATAATGTAAGAGTCTGTTTGTTTATTTTATAAGTGCACTCCGGGACTGGCAGGACTTGGTGGTGGGAGCTGGAGTAAAATTCTCCAGCTACAAATGGCGCCTTATGGCTCGAGTTTCCACCTTAAACCTGAGAATATTTAATAACCCATTCTTTTTTTTTTTTTTTTTTTGGTTTTTCGAGACAGGGTTTCTCTGTGTAGCTTTGCACCTCTCCTGGAACTCACTTGGTAGCCCAGGCTGGCCTCGAACTCACAGAGATCCGCCTGGCTCTGCCTCCCGAGTGCTGGGATTATAGGTGTGTGCCACCACTGCCCGGCTAATAACCAATTCTAAACAGAGCCAAAACCAGGTTCCTGCTTCATGTCTCATATGGGCAGCTAGGTGCCCCAAAATGCCAGTTTGAACTACTGGCGGGTTCCTGGCCTGCGTGTCTGACCGGCAGTATGGCGGAAATAAGGCTTCTGCCAGCAGCACATTACGCTGTTTGGTAGATGTAGTCTTTACTAGTATATATATTTAAAAAAAAGAGGTTTCTGGGCTACACACTACTTTGATAAAAGCGTAGACCCACTACTTCTGAGAGTTACAGTTCCCAGAGCTGGCAGAAAACGGACCACCACCATGTTGGGAAGCTAAAGTGGGCGGAGCCAGCAGCCACAGCGCCATTTCAGTCTTAGAATGCTGCAGTTTAAAGCAAGAAGTTCACAATAAGACTGACTCAGATGGAATAGTTTACAATGTGTGTAAAATGTACGTAGGCTTAAAAGAGTCTGTGTGTTTATTTTATAAGTGCACTCCAGGACTGGCGGGACTTGGCGGTGGGAGCTGGAGAAAAATTCTGCAGGTACAGAAGAACGTTTTCAAAATTCTAGAAGACATGTACGGTAATTTTCTTGTGCAAGCTGATAAAAATATGGCTGTGAAGAAATTATATTGTGCCCTGGAAATTTTAAACAAAAGCAACAGTGTAAATAAGTACTACTTAAAGGGCATTGAGTACTATTAAATTCTCACAAAAACATAAATCTCAATTTCAGGTTCGTGAATTGCATTTGCAGGGCATTCTTTTAAGAACAATGTCAAAGAAACAATTCCTCAAAAGATATCACCATTAAAATCATAGCACCATGAGTGCTATGTTGTAGAACCAACAGCTTGTCAAAGTGAAGAGACCACCTTGGCATGCAGATAATGGGAGGAAGAAGGCCACATGTCACCCAACCAGGTGACAAAGAGAATGACTCACTTGACCTTTACAGGGGACTCTCCTACTTGCAAGCTGCTATTCCCCACTGTGATAATATATAAAACCTGGAAAGCAAATGTGCAAAAAGCAAATGGTGCTGGACTTTGAACTTACTACCTCAAGGCTGTTCATAGCACCTCTCTCCTCATAGTGACATGAAGGTGTGTGATGTGTGACATCCATCTCCATCATTGGATTTTAGCTTCAGGCAGAGAAGCAGGGATTGATTGCCAAATGATTCTCACAAAAGACTCACTTCCCAGAACTACTGGTGCATGAACAAAAAAATAAACAGTTGCCTGTCATGAAAGTAGTGATGGGGTTGAATGTGTGTGTGTGTGGGGAATGTGTATGAGTAAAGTAATGAATTAAACACAAGTGAGTTGAATGTTAAACAGGCTAATGTTACAGGAGGAAATGGTGCTGGACCTAACCTTGACCCAGCTGCTTGTTCTTACCTGCTCTTTCTGTGTCTGGGGGTCTCTGACATTTTCCTCTTGGCCACTGGTAGAAAAAAGGGAATTCCCGAAAGAATCATACTATTTCTGAAAACTCCAACAACAAAAGAATCCAAGAACCTATAGTAAGAAAACAGATTCTTCATTTGCCCTTCTCTGACCTTGGAAATGGGGAAATATCAGCAAGCAGAGGACAAATCCTGTCTGAGTGAGGGTAGGAGACACAAGTGTTGTAGCAGTCCTATTGCAATAGACCCCTGCACAAAACCATACATGATAACCATCTCGTGTCGCAAACTGGACTTCTAAGTGTCATGACTCATTTGGTGACGGAATGACTCTTTCAAGGGGGAAACATCTCAGATACTCTGCATAACAGATATTTACCCTAGGATTGATAACAGTAGTGATTACAGTTATGACATAGCAAGAAAAATAATTTTATGGTGAAATGTCAAAACATGAGGAATTGTACATCAATGGTCATGCCATTAGGAAAGTTAAAAATAGTAGTTCTGTAGACTATTAAGTATGACAATTTGGTGTTGGGAGTAGCTAACAGTCTCTTTCACTATTGGCAATGCTGAGAATGAGAAGCATAAGACAAAGCACTACTTGCTAAGGAAGCTTGCTAAGAGGCAGAAAGGCTGGAGCCAGAGCTTCAGACTCTGCAGTACAGCAACAAGGAAAGCCAGAGATGGCCATTGCACAATGTTGTGGTCCCCTGAAATGAAGGTACTTAATAACGGAAGACTGACTCCTCGGCCAGACCATTTAATTTCTCTGAGACCTTGGTGTTCTCATTCTTTAAGCTCTGCATGTGTGAAATGACCTGCTCATGCCCCATCTTGAGCTTTTCATAGAAAGGATTTGCCTGGTAGTAGGTCCTGGACCTAGAGGTAATGAACTCCATGAACATAGTCCTCAAGTATGACAGGAATTCACGGTGTGTTCTAGACTACTGGATGTCACGAGATGCCACATCCTGTCTCCTAAGTAATGGGAACTTCTGGTATTTATTAAACTTGCTATTGTAGGGACAAGGGACTGGCTAAAAAAACCCACCCTGACCCTGGAGCCCAGATCTAGGGAGGAAAGACTCAGATCAGGGCAGAAAGAAACACACTGTTTGTCTCAGATCAGAGCCGTCTCTGCCCCTGCCCAACTGACTTGTGAAATCAACCAATCACAGAGCAGAACAGTAGAACCGTGGGCCCCAAGTCAACCCAAGGTTGACTGCACCTCCAAAACATCCAGTATAAACCGCCCTGCCTGGTCAGTTTTTTAAAAAAGGCTTTTCTGTCCACCCTGGTAGAGGCAGCTGCTCTTCTGGACTCCTCCTTCCCAAATAAATATCTTTTTCAAAAGAATTTTGGGTGTGATGATCTTCATTCACTGGCATAGAGAAGATCATTGTAGAGATGTCCCCCAGTGGACAGAGCAAGAGGGAGCTGAAAGGGCAGAGCAAGGAGGAGCTGAACAGAAGATCTTTGATGAGACGTCCCTCAGTGGACAGAGCCATAAAGAGGTAAAAGTAACACTTTTCTCCAGAGCCAGAGTACATTGCTACATTTCTGCAGGGTTTTTTCCCTTTTTGCAGAGTGAAGCAAAAGAAAGCCACAGCATAGGCAAGAGAAGCAGAGCTCTGCTAGGAAGCCCCCTTATGAGGGTACTGAGCAAAGCTCAGCTGTAGCAGCTCTCCAGGAAAAGAGCAGGATTTTTGTGTCCTGCAGATAGATCATCCCACATCAGTTCCAGGCCTGAATTTCCCAGGAAGTAAGAAAATTGTCCTGTCCAGGGTTGGGTTGCTTCTTTGCAGTTCCAGCTGTCAGAGCTGTGCACAACAGCTCCAGGTCTCTGGAACACCTTCAGGGCAGAGCTCTTGTGAGCAGCTTGAGGTGTCCAGGATACCTCACCCTCCAGGGCTAATTGTCCCTTGCAGTTTCAGCCATCAGAGCTGTGCTAAACAACTTCAGGTGTCCAGGACACCTTCAGGGCAGAGCTGCTGTTATGAGCAGCTCAAGGTGTGTGGAATACCTCGTCCACCAGGGCTAAACTGTCTCCTTGCAGTTCCAGCCATCAGAGCTGTCCTAAGCAGATCAAGGTGTTGCCTGACTCCCCAGGTAGTCAGGACACCTTTCCCCAGAGTTGTTGCAACAAATTTACTTATATTGTTGGTACCCAAACCAAGGACCAACCCATAGATTTAAAAACAACTTACTTACACCTATGCTGACCCTACACCGGTAGAGGCAGGCTGTTTAGATGATGGGAGGTGGAGTTGCATGAGCTCTTTCAGGAGGCTTGCTGAAATAGCTGTCTAAGAATTTCCCTGGTGTCTACTCCATAGGTGTGTACCCTCCAGAGTATGTGAGGATGTTTCTCCTATCTTCAAAAACAAATTGTCTATGATGGGACCTGTCATAATGGAGACCAAAATAACATCATGAACAGTTTTGAGGATGGGACTCAACATCATGACAGATTTATAAACACCTGCATGGAAATATCTATGTGTCACTAAAGTAAGTAAACTGGTGGAACTATAATACTCAAATTGGTACTCCCAATTTTCACCAAGGTATCACCTGGGAACTGTGAGATAGGGAACTGCTCATGCCCAACCACAGATCCCTGACTGCAGGGACTATAGGGAGATACATGCACAAACACATAGAAAAATACACAACATAAACACATGTATGTGAGAGACAGAGAGACAGAGAAAGAGATACTTAGAGAGACAGAGAAAGAGAGACAGAGTGAGAGTGGGAGAACTCTATCAATTGGATGGTGAACAAATGAATGCAGGTGTGTCCTCTCAGAGGGGAACAAAAGGAGCAGGGATCAGTCTGAGTCCGGGTATAGACACATTTAGAAGTGTGACCAGGCCTCTCCAACTGCTGCTTGGAGAATCAAACGTACAAGGCCAACTCAAACTCACAGCAGCTAACATCTCCCACTAGACAGCACTTGATAGAATCTCTTCAAAGTCATGCTGAGAATTCATACTACTGCCTCAGTCCATGAGTACTATGAATCATGTCACAGGCTCTATTTTTGTTTTTTTTTTAGAGGAAGCAGAATAGTCTTTGTCCTCATATCATTTCTGTTCACATTTGAGTTTCTGCCCTTGGGAGGAGTTCAGAGACATGATTTTGGCATACCCTGAAGGCATACCCTGAAGAACTTGTAGTATCACTAGGTAAAGATAATGGACAGACCACCCTGTGTCCTAATCAAATGTTTGAGAAAGCTTGTTTACCAGTGACTCCGTGACACTGCAAATTATTTTGTCCTGTGCTTCAGATTCCCCCTCTGGGGAACTCAGCTGTCTCCTCTATTTGAACGGAAGTGGTTATCTCAGGTATTTGGTTTTCTCTGCCCTCATAGCACATGCTCCAAGTAACCAAGGAGATAGCCTCTTCAGGCCCATTCACAGCTGCAGACTCAGAATTCAACTTGGCTGCAGAGTCCACAAGCCTGTGGGTTTACAAGTCAGGAAAAAATTGCCATAGTTCACAATCACCCGAGTCATTTAGAGGTTCCCCAAATATCTTGACAGGTCACTCTATCCATATAACTATTGATGGAGAAGACATATAAGGGAAGAACATGGTCACCAGACTCAACAACTCTCCTCACTGACAACTGAGGAACACAGAGTGGCTGGGAAGTAACTAAAGTTAGCCACTGTGGTTAAAGAAGAGTGATGTCCTGCCTTGAAGTGGGCACATCTCATTAATCCCTCCTGCTTTAATGTCAGTCTCATGTTCACATCTCAATGCCTATCTACCAAAAGGAATGAAAGCCAAGAGTTCCCAGCATAAAGCATTGGCCTTACCAGTTCCTGACTTCTGAGCCAGAACAATTAATATCCTGGAATCCTTGAATTTTAAGAGGCATGACAAGCAGGGATGTTCTATTGGTTCCCAGATACTCCAGCTTTCTGTTCCCCATTACTGGAAGATTCAGCACAAGCACACTTCCTCCAGGAAGATTCCCTTTTCTTGCACAGAACTCATTACATGATTCTCTTGATCATTTATTTCTTGACGTTTTACATTGAAGCTGAAGGTCAGCTTTCTTCAGTCACTCTCTGGTTTCTCTAACCTCTCCATTCTCTTTCTGAATTAGACTCTTCAGTATGCCATCATGTTCATCAGTAAAAAGTGAAGGCACTGAATAAACTTCCCAAGGACAGTGGGTGTTGCCACAACATAGTGACATCACAGAGGATGCCAGGGCTCTCCAGGATACAATAGAATGTCTAGGGAAGAGCTACAGATGTCATGGGAACTGATATTGCTAAGAACTTTTTTTACACTAGATGTAAAGTTGTCCTTTGCAGGAGCCTCTGCTGGGATACAAGGGAAGCCCTTCAGCATCCCCTTCATCTAAAGCCAGAGATCTCTCCCTGATTGATTGAACATCCTTCAGTTATTTCCCTGTATAGAACTGAATCTTTATCTCCTACTGAAATTTTATGTACACGAGGTAATAATATCATAGAAATTTATATATGCTAAAGTTCATCATAAGTACCTGCAACTGAGGTGACTGGCCACACGAGTGGAAACCCATGAACTGTGGACTGGTGGCTGTGGAGCCCCCGTGAGACTGGACTAGGTCCTCTGGATACAGAAGATGGTTGTTTGGCTCTAACTGTTTGGGAGGCACCCAAAAAGGGGACAGGGATCTATCCGTGGTCAATGGGCAGGCTTCTGGAACCCAGTGCTTCTGGTGTGACACCTTGAACAGCCTTGGTTTAGTGTGGAGGGGGTTGGATCTGCCTAGGCTCAGTGTTCTGGACTCTGTTGACTGCCCATGGGAGACCTCGATTTGGGGGATGTGGGGATGTGCAGTGTCTTGGGAGAGAGGGATGGGGGTGGGTAGAGGGAGGAAGGGGGCTCTGTGGACAGTATGTGGGGTAAGAAGAAATTTTCTAAATAATGAAAAAAAACAATACAAAAAAAGATGTAAAATAAAAAAAAGTACCTACATCTCCTTATCTCCTTAGCCACAAGACATAGACTTAATGCTGACTGAGAAGGACACTTGTTAAACAACTTCCTTGTAAAGAGTCTACAGGAAACAGCTAGGCAGAGTTATGCTAGAGGAAGAGGCTGATACAGTCTAGGAACAAGCACTCATAGAAGTGTGATATGGTCATGGAACCCAGTGTGACTAAAATCTGTGTCATCAGCATGTGTGTAGTGGGTGTTGTACTCTCTGTTCAGTAGCTCAAAGTGGTCTGCTATTACTGGGTAGTAAAGATGGCCAGATAGCTTGAGTCTTCCACACAGAACATGAGTTTCCCTTAGAGCAAAGGATATTCAGGAAAATCCTTTGCAAGCCCCTTCATAGTTAGCAACAGAGACACTCGGGTTCCACTGGACACTCTAGATCAATGGCTATTTTTTTCCAATTCTCTGACCCTTTAAATCTTTAAATAGCATGAACAGTAGTTTCTCGCATTGTGGTGAGCCTTAAACATAACTGTTTCATTGTTTCTTAACTTTAATTTTGCTACTGTTTTTTTAAAAAGTTTCATTTATTTATTATGTATACAGTATTCTGTATGCACATATCCCTGCAGTCCAGAAGAGGGCACCAGATCTCATTACAGATGGTTGTGAGCCACCATGTGGTTGCTGGGAATTGAACTCAGGATCTTTGGAAGAGCAAGCAGTGCTTTTAACCTCTGAGCCATCTCTCCAGCCCTAATTTTGCTACTGTTATGAATTGTAATTCAAATATTTGATGTGCAGTATATCTGATATGCGACCCCCAATGGGGTGGTGACCCATACAGGTTGAGGACCACAGCTCTGAATGCAGGCAGAAATCTCCTAAAATCTTGGCAGTGATGCTGGGATGGTGTGATTCTTAGTTTTTATTATCAGACTGAATCAAACTAGTCACCTGGGAAGAGGGATCCTCAATAAGGAATTATATAGATGAGATTTTTCTTTGAACTTGTCTCTGTGGGATTTTATTAATTGTTAATTGAGATAAGACTCCCTAAAATGGGCAGAATCATTTCATTGTCTGCAACCTGTACTGTGTAAGTATGAAGAAGCTAGAGCATAAGCATAAGAAAACAGGTAGCATGAGTACATTTGTTTATCTCTGCTCTTGGCTGTGGATGTGATATGATTAGCTGAGTTCCTATTCTGATTTTTCAAAAATGGAACTATTACCTGGAATTGTGGGCTATGATCAATTTCTTCCATTCTAAGTTGCTGTGCCTGATAATTCAGTGCAATAAAGATATTAAGAAAGCACTATATAACAGAGGGGTTTTCACAAGTCAGTGAGATGTGTGTTTCATGAAATGCTCAACAGCACCTTATCTGTCTCAGAAGAAGAGATTCTACTTCCTCCTGAACCCAACCTGTGTTTCCCTGTCAAAGTTTTACAAAGAATCAGAGACACCCAAAGACTCACAAACCACTTCACCCTGTCAATAAGTGTCCCCTGAAATTGTCTTGCCATAACAAGTACCATGCTAAATTCTTCTAATGGTTTATATACAAGCTTCACTTCAATGAATGTATTTTTCCTTGAATTTCCTGACCATTGGAATTTTCAGATATGGGGAACTGGGTCTGAATTCACTGCCTTGACAATGAATTTAAATCTTATGCTATGTCATTCCTTGAAGGTCAGAAGAGGCTCCTTAAAGCTGAGAGCAATGTTGCACCATAAATTCCAGGTAAGTGGGGGTGTAAGTAATGACTGGCAATGTGTCCACTAGTTACCTTATGTTGGAGATTAACTCCAGGGCTGATGTACACACATCCCTGTAAAAACTTGTCAGTATCACTCTAACTTCTGCACCTCTTCAACAAGGTTTCTGTAAATGGATCTTTGACAAATTTCTTCCTTTGAAAGTAAATAGACCTTATCAGATGTGGAAAGTCACTTTGATTTTTGTCCTTCTCCTCCTAGGACATGACACAGGCCCTTTTGAGCTACAAGAATGGTTATCCAAGGAGAATAAGGTCTGAAATAGCCACAGGTAAAGCTTTAGAATGCAGGTCTGAGGAACAGAGTGCAAAACAAGGGCAGGACAGCAGGCACACCCAGGAAATCTTTGGTTATGTCTTTGGCAGTTTAGCCTCTCAGCATGCCAGTTTCTTCTACCTAGAGAAAGATGGGTTGGGATACACCATGGAGATGGTGCTGTCACAAGGCATGACTTACAAAATCACTTCCTTCATAAGTGGGACTTTGTTTTTTTTCATGTTTCTTTTTGTGTGTAGAGTTACAAGCTAGCATTTATATGACCTAAGCTGCACCTCTATTTCTGGAAAACATCTCTTTCTGGGAACAAAGGAATCAGATATTAAACTTGCAAAAATGCTGAAAATGATACTTTAGAGCAGAGAATCACTTCACTTGGTTGAAAAAAAATTAACACTTCTCTTCATGACTGTTACCCAATATTGTGCATGGCTCCTGTCCTTTGCTATTTGGAAAGACTCACCAGCCAGCTATTCTTTACTGATTAGCCACTTTCAGATGCTAAAAGTAAAGAAGATGGAGAGGGAAGGTAGAAATCAACATGTTTGATCCTAAATATAGAGTTGTGTTTGCCTGTTCCAATCTCAGAATTCTAATCCTTATCTGGCTAATTTAATAACAAATAAATGCCACTTGTGCCCATTGTTGTATTTTAATAGAAGCACATAAACGATTTGGGTGACTTACTATAACTCATGTAGTATGTATTGAGTCCAGCTATAAATATTTTCTTCTCTGTCTTGCTATTCTTATTTGGAACATTTGTTTGTTTGAATGGAAGTGAACTGCCCCAATTTAAATGGGAGAAAAAATTTTAAATAAACTGCTGTAACAGAATATGTTTGGGAGTTGTAAAAGTTTTTCCACTGGAAAAAAAAAATCAGAATTTAAGAGGATCCTGTTACATGCTGAGGGCAGACATCAGAGTCAGCAAAGTTTGCAAAAACAGATTTTTTTCTTTTAGCACTTTGATGGAAGAAGCACTTCATTTTCTTTAATTTTATAATTAATTTAATTTTACGTATTAGGTATTCCCCTGTCCTCCCTACTAGCGGTCCCCCCTCACTCTCCCCCCAATCCACCCCCCATTCCCATCTGCTCCAGTGCAAACTCCCCTGAGGATTCAGCTCAGCCTGGTAAATTCAGTGGAGGCAGGTCCAGTCCCCTCCTCTCTTCACCCAGGCTGAGCGAAGAGCCCAAGCATAGGCTCTGGGCTCCAAAAAAACCAGCTCATGCACTAAGGACAGGTTCTGGTCCCACTACCTGGGGGCCTCCTAAATAGTTCAAGCTTATCAACTGTCTCACTTATCCAGAGGGCCTCATTCAGTTGGGGGTTCCTCAGCTATTGGTTCATAGTTCATGTGTTTCCATTAGTTTGTCTATTTGTCCCTGTGATTTTTCCAATCATGGTCTTAATATCTCTCGCTCATATAATCCCTCTTCTCTTTCACTGATTGAACTCCTGGAGCTCCACCTGGGGCCTGGCCAAGGATCTCTGCATCTGCTTCCATCAATGATTGGAGGAGAGTTCTAGCATGACAGTTAGGGTGTTTTGCCATCTTATCACCAGAGCAGGTCAGTTTGGGCTTCTCTCGACTATTGCCAGTAGACTATTGTTGAGGTATCTTTGAGGATTTCTGGGGACCTTCTACCACTTTGCTTCTTCCTATTCCCATGGGGTCATCATTTATTATGGTCTCTTTTTCCTTGTTCTCCCTCTCTGGTCCTGATCCAGCTGGGACCTCTTGCTTCCTTAGCTCTTTTTTCCCTGACACTTGCCCTTCATTACCCCCCCTCACTGCCAGTTTGCTCATGTAGACCTCATCCATTTCTCTGTTGTTGGGTGATCCCTGTGTCTTTCTTAGTGTCCTGTTTTCTAGGTAGCCTCCCTGGATTTGTTAGTAGCAGTCTATTCATCCTTCGTTTTACATTTATTATCCTCCTATGAGTGAGTACATAACATGTTTGTCTTTCTGAGTCTGGGTTACCTCACTCAGGATGATTTTTTTCTAGATCCATCCATTTGCGTGCAAACCTCATGATGTCATAGTTTTTCTCTGCTGAGTAGTACTCCACTGTGTATATATACCACATTTTATTTATCCATTCTTCAGTTGAAGGGCATCTAGGTTGTTTCCAGGTTCTGGCTATTATAAACAATACTGTTATGAACATAGCTGAGCATGTGCCCTAGGGGTATGATTGAACATTCCTTGGGTGTATGCCAAAAAGTGGTATAGCTGTGTTTAAGGCGAGGTTGATTCTCAATTTTCTAAGAAATCGTCTTATTGATTTCCAAAGTGGAAAAGTACAAGCTTGCATTCCCACCAACAGTGGAGGAGAGTTTCCCTTGCTCCACATCCTCTCCAGCATAAGCGGTTTTCAAGGATTTTGATCTTAGCCATTCTGACAGGTGTAAGGTGGTATCTCACAGTTATTTTGATTTGCATTCCCCTGATGATTAGGGATGTGAGCAATTCCTTAAATGTGCTTCAGCCATTTGAGTTTCCTCTGTTGAGAATTCTCTGTTTATCTTTATAGACCATTTCTTAATTAGACTGTTGGGCATTTTGATGTCTAATTATTTGAGTTCCTTATATAATCTGGATATCAGCCCTCTGTCAGATGTGGGGTTGGTGAAGATCTTTTCCCATTCTGTAGGTTGTTGCTTTGTCATGTTGACTGTGTCCTTTGCTCTACAAAAGCTTCTCTGGTTTAAGAGGTCCCATTGATTGATTGTTTCTCTCAGTGACAGTGATACTGGTGTTATATTTAGGAAGTGATCTCCTATGCCAATGTGTTCAAGACTACTTCCTACTTTCTCTTCTATCAGGTTCAGAGTAACTGGATTTATGTTCAGTTACATAGATAGATAGATAGATAGATAGATAGATAGATAGATAGATAGATAGATAGATTGATATAAAATGCATACATTAAAGAAAGTTTAGAGAATCAAAACAGAACCAAAATATTATGAGAACTTTGATAATACAATCGTCCCTTAATTTTGGCTTTCTTCTGTCCCATATCAGTTGATTCTTCTGACATGATACAGAGATTTTGCATTTTTTTTTAACAACATGCTTGGCTTTAAAGAAGGAGAGAGTCATTCTCTAACTCCAAAGCCAGCTTTAATTTTTAATTGAATTAGGCCTACATAAACAGCATTTGTGATAATAGAATGTAGGGAAGATCAGATACAACATTTAGGAAGACATGAATTTTATGTGTGATAAAATACCAATAGGCCAAGTTAATTTAAATGGGATGGTCATGCTGGTTGAGGAATTATCACCTCTTCTAATTAAGAGGTCTGTCTTGCTCAAATCAAACCTTTATCAATTTTGATGGTATTTATAGCTTATCTTCTCTTGTAGAAACAAAAGTAAAACCTCATCCCCAATGTAACACATATCCAGGTTTCCATTCTGAGGTCAGCACATCCTTAAAATTTATAGGCTGATTTAACTCTGTAGTTTTTTTCTATTGTTCAATATATCTCCACAGCTATTGTTCTTTTCTCATTAGCCCTGAAAAAATACAAAGTTAATACAGCATTATGTAATCTATTTCTGGGTGATTTGTTGCACCTTTTTGTTTATTTGGCATACCCTTTAGTGTTCAATTTGTTATTCCTATGACTGCTTCTCCTGCAGGATTGTATGGTATACATGTAATATGTTTTATATTGTAATAAGCAAAAAACTATTTCATTTTACCAGAGACATAGGCTAGATCATTGTCAGGTACAACTTCCAGTAATTTCTTGATTGAAGAATCAACTTTTTTGAAACTCAGAGCAGTTGTCCATGGAAATACTG
Source organism: Peromyscus eremicus (assembly GCF_949786415.1). Lineage (NCBI taxonomy): Eukaryota > Metazoa > Chordata > Mammalia > Rodentia > Cricetidae > Peromyscus > Peromyscus eremicus. The sequence continues at coordinate 45,330 of NW_026736115.1, forward strand.
AGTAGGTATCAATGGCGTGGTGCATATGTTTCAATTTTCCAAATTCTACAAAATAAAACACATTCAGCTGCCAGATTTCATTCCTCTGAGTACCCTTTCAGTTACATCCTGCAGGTAGTAGATTCTGATTGTAAAATGAACAAGTAGGACATTTCCATATAATTTCGTTACCTTGTTTCCAGGTTATTTAAAAAATCCTTATTTAAAGCCTTACTATTGAAATGTTTTTTTTTACGAAACTCTGAGGCCTCCTGTACATTTCCTATCAATAGTTGATCAATCTCCATGTTTTTTTGTGCTAAAGGGCCTGACAGACTCATACGGTATTAGATGTGAGTTATGTATAAGGGATACTTCCTGTTTCTGATTATTTCTTGTAAATGAATAAATAACAATTTTAATTCTGACTCATCAGGGATAAATTTTGCTGTTCAATAAGTAGGACCACTTTTTCTGCATACTGAGAGTCAGTAACTATGTTTAGAGGTTCTGAAGCGAGGAAGTAATAAGGCAGGGTGCAGAGAGGAGCCAACTCTCTCTTTTGGCAGAGGATTTCATAGAGCTAAGATGTAGTAGCTTGCTCTCTATGTCTCTAATCTTTCAGTTTTTACCCCAATATCTGGCTCTAGGTTTTTTATTAATAAGACCTTTTAAGATCTGTGTTGTAGGGAAGTGGCTTAACTGTTCCTTGAACCCAAAGAACCTCCAGATAAAGAAGTCTGTAACAATGTTGTATTCTTTGATGATGCTCCCTTGTGTATTGCTTGCCTGTACATAAGCAATGGGCAGATTGAATACAACAGTATTCAGTGACAGTCCTCCCAAATCTATCCTATGTCTTTTTCTTTCTTGTATGTCTCTGTTTTTTCTACCTGTCTTTTCTTAATCCACACTCCCCTATTCAGGTATTGTTTGACAGGATGGGTGGCACTGACAAGGGTCTGAGAAATGTAAAGGTCTGATGACATAAAGGCTTGCATTATATGGGTCTAAAAGTTCCAAATAAGGTCATAAATTTTAACTTCTGTTCCTAGTTTATATCAGTCCCCACAGGTTTGCACTTTGCTGACAGACACATCCAAGCATCAATTGTTAATGACAACCTGCTCCATATGAGTATGAGCCCTGAACTTCATGAAAGCTGATATAAACTAATCCAACTGACGCAAATGCTGTTTCTTCAGCTGCTCAATGAACCAGAGGGTTCTAAATTGCCTCCTTACCTTTGACTAACATTCTAACTTTCCAAGGCCCTGACAATAATGTGCCAATGTCAGCAGGAAGTAACTATAGAAGCCAATACATCACCCTTGTTCAACCTCTCCCCTTGGAAAGTTACATCTAAAGGTAATTTCTTGTCATATGGAACCTGAGATAAAGTAATTACTGATGGTCACCTTTAATCACTCAGGAGGCAGAGCCAGGCAGATTTCTGTGAGTTCAAGAACAGCTTGATACAGAGCAATATTCAAGACAGGTACAAAAACTAAAAAGAGAAACCCTGTCTTGAAAAATCAATAATAATAATAATAATAATAATAATAATAATAATAATAATAATAATTACTGATGCTCATTCTCATTTCCAAGTTCCTTCTCGATAAGGAAGTCTGTCAGCCATCAAAGGCTTTTGGCCCTTCTGCTTCTGTTAATTGCTGTTGGCTCTTGCATAACTGATGCCTTAACTCAATGATAATTCCTGTCTGGGTACCACTAAACTGATGATGCTAAAGTCCCAATGTCAGCCCTTGGACCAAACCTATGACAAACTTGCAGATCACCACAACCAAATAAAGGGAGGCTCACTTTGCCACTGGTAATGGGAAAATGGTCTCTGTTTAGAACAATGTCTGCATGGCTATTCCCAACTCTGCAACCTCACTTAGACACCAATGGGATCCAGCTTTCTGATCCCACTAGAAGATACCTGATGAGCTATACTTCTGGCTTAAAACCCCTATGTTAATGTTAAGATTTTAAACCACACAAAAGACTCTTGCATCCTGGTCCAAAGAGTCTCCATGATAGTCTCCTACCCTGATGATGAAGTTTTTTTTTAACCAATTAGAAACATCTCTAAGATTTGAGATCATGCACTACTCAAGGGTGCAATCAGAGGAGCAAGAAGATGCTATAACAAGCTGATCAATCTTCTCTCAGAGATCAGACCTCAATTTCAGTTTCCTAAGACCTGGCAGGCAGTTTCTGAGGAGAAGCCATGAACAAAGGACTATTAATTACTAGTGTCTCTGAACACAATGACAAGGGAGATAGGACACACCAGGCCTGGGACACTGAGCTAGCCCCTATGGTCAATGCACTAGGCCAGCCATCTTTGACAGAAGATCATTGAAAAAAGCCTAGAACTTGTCCAGGCCTGTACCAAATAGGAAAACTATAGCCTGATCAACAAATAACTAGCCCTGGCAAATTAAAAGTTACTATCATGATTGCCACTAGCATAAGTCAATCATATCTAAGATGAGCTGAATTCCTTGGACACTCACCTTCAGCTGTTATTAAAAGGAGTAGACACATCTCTCTCACATTTTTTGCCATCTTGCCTTTGCATAGATTGGCAGGTCCCTGCATCCTGGAAACATTCTTGAGATAATAAGCATTCTTGTTGATTGCATATGTGGATGGTGGTCTTATATGGGACTTCTCCAGGATGCTAACAGAGCTACATCCTCAGCAGATATTTGTTTACTGTGATGGCAGGGATGGAAGTAGGCCCTTAACATGTCCAGTGAGCACCATACCATTGAGTGATGCCAGCCTGACATTCTTCTTTGTAACCTCTGACATTTATGCAGGCTGCCTGATTTGCTTAACACAGCCATGTCCTCAGGGTGACAGTGTCTTCATGGAGTCCTCACTGTTACACAAAGTCCAAGATGGCTGGACACTCAGAATGTTGGTGTCCCGACTGTTGGAAATAGCAAGAAGATCAGGTATGTGTCCTTAATCAAACCTATTTTTTAGCCAGCATGGTGGCACATACCTGTCATCCAAGCACTTGAGAGGCACTAGAATCTTCTGGCCAGCTCAGGAAACACAGTCAGCCACTGCATCCATGTCCAGCTGCAGCCATAAATCATGCATGCAGACATCCCAAGCCATGGGAGGAAAGCCATATGGCACACCAGAAACCCAGAGAGACACAGGCTGCTCTGATGGGGCATTTGAGCCTGAAGAGACAGGGCAAAAAAGGCAGCAGAAGGTACTGGTTTGCATTGAGGGGCTGGACCCAGGAGTGTTCAGAGGCATGAAGGGTTAGGGTTTGAAAGACCCAGCAGCAAACCAGTGTGTCTCAGCCTGGAGTGACCATTTAAGGAGGAAGTAGCTCTGAGTGCAGGGCACAAAGCTGCCAGTGGCCCCATGATCTATGCTGCTGGTGGCTGCTGGATTCAGGATCAGTGCCATGGTGGGTTCTGCTATAATCAGAAAGTTCAACACAGTATCTGAAGCACAGCAAATGATCATAGGAGAACAGGCAATGAGAGCAGAGGTCTTAAAGTGCTTATATGAAGCACAGCAGGGAAGTAGTGTGCAGGTGAAAGGGAGCAGCAAGCAGTGTCTGTGGAGCTGGTGCAGCCCAAGAGTTCCTGGAGCCCAGGGGCCATGCAGGGGTTAAGCATAATGGGGCTCTAGAGTCTCCCTGGGCAGGGAGTCCTTTTCTTCCAAGACAGTCTCCATTCTGATGAAGACAAAAGGGCTGATCCTATGAGATCAGGGAAAATAGGAATGAGGGAGAGACTGCAGAGTTGGGGGAAGAATGCAACCATGAATGAAGCAGGGCCATCCAAGGGCCATGGGTGAGGCTGTGCTATAGTTGGGTCTTGCTGGCCTCATGTTGGGCCAGACCAGATGGTGACAGGAAGGGATCTTTTTTTCTCTGCTGATTTAAAGAATAAGAAGTCAGGAAATTCAAGATCTCAGCAGTCAGCCAAGATTTTTTACGGATACACTAGCTGGTTTTATGTCAAGTTGACAAAAGCTAGAGTCACCACAGAAGAAGCAAGCCAGTACGCAGTACCCCTCTATGGACTCTGGATCAGCTCCTGCTTCCTTACCTCTTTGAGTTCCTGTCCTAACTTCCTTCAAGGATAAACAGTGATATAGATGTATAGGCCAAAAACATTTTGCTCCCAAACTTGCTTTTTTCGCTGATTGTGTTTCATCAATGTGATGTGGTGGGGAGATACCATGGAATCATACGTGAAAGTCAGAGTATAACTCTTTGGAGTTGTTTCTCTCCTTCCACTTGCATCCTAGGGATTGAACTGAAGATGTTAGGTTTAATGGCAAGTCCTCTACCCAAGAAGCCATACCAATCAATTCCTCTACCCACTGAGCCATCCCAGTGGCCCTAGCTTTCACTTTCTAGGATATTTCTATCTTTTACTTGATGTTTGCTCCTTTTCCAAGCACCTGCGTACAAGAGGCATTCTATCAATGTCTTGTAAACACTAAGTATCCTTTAAAGGTTACTACATGAAATAGCTGCCCTGTGCATACCTGGGGAGATTGAAGGAGCCAGTCTGCAGGTAACAGAAGGGTTGATGCTTTTCCTGTCATTGAGCATGAAAAGCCAGTGGCCCTAGCTCTCCATTGTGTGGTTCTGGTCATGTTTTGTGTCTTCATGGTGCAGTATGCATGTTCTAGGGCAAACACTGTGTTGAGTCCAGATTCCGGCAACACGAGAGGAAAACAAAGAACGTAATGGAGTCCTTTACTCCTGATGGAACTGTGAGTGAGTGGGGGTGGAGGGTACATGGACAGACACAGCAACATCCAGAAGGACACCATTTGGGCCTTTACCAAGTACCTGTGGCCTCCAGGTTTGGGCATAGTCATGAGTTTCAGCATTAGGCAGTCTCCATGATGTGTGCTGGCATCTCATTGGTGAGCCCTTTGGTTTTGGGGGTGTCTATTCTGTTAAGTCTGTCCTCCAGCACCATCCCTTCTGTAACTCAAGCAGCTCCTTAGTGATGAGCACTGAGAGTGGGCATTTGGTGGAGGTCACAAGCACATCTGGCATGGGAGATTTTGCTGTCCCAACCAGAATGGTGTAAAATGTACAACTTTGGTGATGTGCATTTCTGGAACTTCCTGTATGATATTTTTAGCTGCAATGCTTAGAAAGAATAGGGAACACATATTCAGGTTAGGGAGTGTCCTGGAGAGACCAGTCAGCTGCAAGTGTATTCCTGTGGTGACACCTCACCCCTGGAGCATAGGCTTTCTTGTTGTCTGGCAAAGTTAGGGCTCACTGCTGAGCACAGGAAAGATCATCCCCTGCTCAAATCTTGGTTTATGATAATCCAAATGTTATGTTTGCCTCTGCCTAGACTGTGCCTTGGGGAGGGTGGTGTTGTGACTGGATGTCCGCCTTGAGGAAAAACATTTTCACATCACTCAGCAGACAGCTTCCCCCAGGTGATTATCTTTGATTCTATTCATGTTGCTGATGCTGCCTTGAAGGCTTGGCTGGCAGGAGTTTTGGGTCTGGTGCATCAACAAAACCTTGCAGCTGAGTTTCATCCAGGCCCCAGCTGGTGGACCCTAGATCTGACTGGATTCTTGAGTGTCTATGTTGTCATGATAATGCCTGCAGCTTTCTCCTGAGTCTGAATGGATTTCAGATGGTGTGGCCCAGGGAGGTGCCCTCTGACTGGTTGAGGATTCTTGGAGGATCTGATCTATCTCCATATCCTGAGTAAAGTCACTTCCAGTTGAGCAGCATTTCCGATAATGAGGCACTGAGCACCTGGATCTGAAATTCAGTGTTCTCAAACTCCAGATTTCAGGTTTTGGATTAAGGGTGCTCAGCCTGTAATGTGTTTCCATTTCTCCCAGAAGCTGCCTCATAGGGACCCATGTTTTGCTGCAACTAAACCTACCTAGTGGTTATTCAAACTGTCACACCATTTCCCATTTCCCTCAGGCACACTGAGGCAGTCCTCTTGGTCAGGTGCTCCAGTTTCTCCTCTAATTTCAATTGCCACATCAGTTGATTGTGGACATTGCCCTCTACTCATTGCTTGTCTTGTGTGTGTGTGTGTGTGTGTGTTTGTGTGTGACACAGGCGTGACCATGCCAGATTGTATAACTCTATGTGCAAATGTGGATACCAGAGAGAAATAACATGTATCTTCATTTCGTGACAGGGTTTCACTGAACTACATGCTCTCAGGATACTTTTATGTCCTTCATCTCTTCCTGGGGTTAGAGGCTTCTATGACATTCTGCCCCGCCTGCAGGGCTTCACCGGGTTCTTGTCCACCCTAAGGATGGAATGTAGAGACAGAAGATACAAGGAAATACACCAAGTCTAGATTCTGATCAAGGTGCAACTTTATTTTTCTCCAAGAGGGTTTATATAGTTTCTGCAGGGTGGGGGGAGCAAGAAGCTGTTATCTGCATAAGGTGGGGCAAGCTAACAGGATGTTTGTATAGGATGTTTACAGGGTGAAAGGGTCAAGGGCTCTGCCTCAATGTCCTGTTGCTAGGCAACCTGACTGTAAGATGATCTAGTTCCCTGTCTTATCTGGGGTCTGTATTTTTCTACTAACCAGAGATTCTATCCTTGTCCCTGACATCTCCCCCTTCTTAGTAATAAATCTAAGGGCCAACATAAACCAGGTTTGAATGGTCTAAAAGGAGGGCTCTGAAAGAGGCTTTGCATGGAGGATTACAGAGGCCCTATCCCTCTAAAGGTTGTGAAAAAAGGTCTGAGAGGGAATGTCTCTCCAGACTCAAGCACCACAGGCGTCCCCATAGTGCAGGAATCAATGGACCATGCAGTTTTTTGAGGGAGCGGAAATAGGTAAGTGCAAGGCTGTTACTGCACAACCGCTATGCAACAGGGCATATAATCCAGGCTCTCAGGATTTTGGGGTACCATGGTCCCCAGCCTGTGCAGTCCCAGCTGCACTCCAATCATGCCTTGAGCGAGCCTTTTTCCCACACACAGGTGCAGCCTCCCCCGAGTGAAGGGGTCTGTGTGGAGCATCTCTGTCAGGGGAAATTTCAACCCTGGAGTCCTGCATATCAAAGCAGTGGTAATGAATCTGGATCTACCTGGCCAGCAGATCTGTTATTTGGCTTGGGATGAACCAAGTGAGCCAGGAAAGTGCCCATGGCCCAAAGGCAAGGACCAGGAGCAGGCCTACAACAGGTCCTAGGAGGGAGCAGAAAAGGGCTGTTAGCTAAGGGAAGTTGGAAAAACAATTCTGAAACCATCCAAGCTCTTATTCTCCTTTTCTTTTTCTCTTTTTCTAGTCCTTTTCAAACCTACCATACTGACTACCCCAATGTGGTCTGTAAAGAAGCAACATTCCTCTCTGAGCCCAGTACAAAGGCCACCCTCTTGTAGAAAGAGGAGATCCAGGCCTCTCCTGTTCTGTAAAACTACCTCAGCTAGGGAGGAAAGCGATGACTCGAGGGCAGAAATTCCCTCTTCAAATTTGGGCAATATCTTCGTCTATGGACAGTCAAAGCTCAGATTAACGTTGGTTGGACAGGACCAGAGAGGCAATTCTTGTGCCTGTTCCTGTCAAGGCAGTCGTCTCAGCATGGCTTCTCTTCCTAGAGATCTAGGAATTGATCTGAGGAATAATAGGTTAGTCTAGGTGGAAGGGACCTAAGTGCCCTGAGTGGCATCTCTGGTGCTACCCTGTTTGCTGTGCTACCTACCAGCCACAGGCTGTGTCAAGCTGGCCCAACATGGCTATGACCACCTGTGACACCAAGGCCAGGAAGTCCGACAAGCCTTTCTGACATGTTGGATGAAAATTCAGCACTGCCCTTGGAAACATGACCCCTGCTATCAGACTGGATTTGTGACAAGCAGTGCCCCTACTCAGCCCAGAACGTAATTGAATATGGGACTTGTATACTGTATGAAAGGTCTCAAACACAGTTTGCTGTAAAGTTCCCACTGTCCCCCCACAGGAACTCTGAGCAGAGTGATAACAGAGCTAAAGGGCTGGTGAGTGTTGCTGTGGGTGAGGACAACAGCCTGGAGGGCTTGCCAGAGGGACAACATTTGAAACAGAAGAAGTTTCCTCAGGAGAGGGGCTATCTCTCCTGGGCAGATCAGGTATATTTACAGCTCTAACCAGGCGTTCTGATAACCATCTGGGAGCAGAGTGTATCTGGTCAAGAATGCAGGCCGAACCTCATCCCCAAATAAGGACCAGGTCAGGGCTTTTCCAATGCCCCGTGAGGGGATATCGCCACATGGCTAGTGGCCGGGTGGCATCTGGAGAAGGGTGCCAGTGCCTGTCAGCAGCAGAGTGCCCTGCAGCATCTAAGGTGAGGAAGTTGAGAACAAACAGAGCTTGGCTCAATTGATCTCTGGAGGAGGTAAAATGAAGGTTAGAAGACTTGAGGCGAGCCAACCAGGTCTTTAGGTGGGCTCGTTCTATTATGCCCTGTCCCTGGGGATTGTAAGGTATCACTGTGGTATGAATAATTTGTAGACTATCACAAAATTTTTTGAAGCCTGTGCTGGTATAAGCAGGGCCATTGTCTGTCTTTATCTTAGCTGGTTTTCCCAAGACAGAAAAGGCAAGAATCAGGTGAGAAAGAACATCCTTTGTGGCTTCCCCAGCATGAGGAGAGGCAAAGATAAAGCCACTAAAGGTATCTATAGAGACATGAATAAATTTTTGTCTGCCGAATTCAGGGCAATGAGTAACATCTGTCTGCTAGATTTGGTTGGGAAGGAGGCCTCGAGGGTTGACTCCCAAGTGTGGGGCAGGGTGAGAAACAACACAAGAGGGACATTGTTTGACAATTTCTCGGGCCTGTTGTTTAGAGATCTTAGAAGACGGAGGGTCTGAGAATTTAAATGGTGGATCTTATGGGCAGTTTGGGCCTGTAGGACTGAGCCAACCATGACAGGGAAAGTTAGCCTGGTGGCGGCATCTGCCTGTGCATTGCCATCGGTTAACGGTCCAGGAAGATCACTATGGGCTCTAATATGGCCTATAAAAAGTGGGTGTTGGTGAGTCAGGACAAGCTGTTGAATCTGGGAGAAAAGTGGGGTGGCATTGGAGGTAGGCCTTATGACTGGAGAGGTTTCTAACAAGGGGATGGAAAAGGCAATATAGGCACTATCTGTATAGATATTAATAGGTTGATCAGAATAGGTCTGAAAAACCTTTAAAATTGCTGAAAGTTCAACCAACTGCGCTGACCAGAAAGGCGTTAGGAAGGAGGTAGGGTGGCCTTGGGCCACAAAGGCTGCAACACCATTAGTGGAACCATAAAAGGAGTGACAGTCCCTTGGTTTCCTTCCTCGTCCTTCCAGGAAAGTGTCCTCGATCTAATTAAAGGATTATTAGACTGACCGATTTAAATCGGTGAGGGATGGAACCAGTGGCCAAGCAGACGGCCAGTGAGACTGTGAAATGACTGGGGTGTCTGCCTCTGTATCCAAGATACCCTGAAACTTCTTTCCCTCTATAGTAAGGGTGAGAGTAGGCCGATCCTGAGTAACAGGCTGGACCCAGTAGGAGTCCGAGGAGCCCAATCCAGCTGACCCCCGAGGGGTATTTGTAATTGAGGGATTATCACAGACAGAGGAGGGTAGAGGAACTAGCTGTGCCAGGCACGTACCTTGAGGAATCGTGACCATGCCATTTACAGCAGTGGCCAGAATCTTAATTTCACCTGAGAAATCACTATCTATTACGCCAGGGTAGACCTGGACCCCACGGAGGGCCGCAGAAGCACGGCCAAGGACAAGCGCACAAACATTAGGAGGTAAGGACCCTGTGACCCCTGTAGGGATGACCTGAGCCCCTTCAAGGGAGTTTAATACTGTTCGTGGCGGCGGGGCACACAAGTCCAATCCGGCACTGCCTGGAGTTGCTCTCCAGAGGGAGGAGAATGGAACTGGGGCAGGAGAATTTGTTGAGGCTGGGGAGGCAGGAGATGAGCGGACCTCAAGGCCCCAGGGTGTGCTCTTGGAGGCATTGGGGCCAGAGGCTGGCCCCTTTGGAAGTTTCCCGGCACCCTAGGAGGAAGGGACTGATGGAGATAATTGACTTTTGACCTGCATTCTGTAGCCCAATGACGGCCCTTGTTGCAGCAGGGGCAGAGAATGGAAGGCAGGGGCCTCATTGAGGCGGCCTCCTGAGCCGGCTGGGCTAAGGGAGTGAGGCTGTGACCTTTCTGGGGACATTCCCTAGAGAAATGTCCCGGTTGTTTACAGAAATAACAGGTGCGGGCTCCAGGCTGTTGTGAAGCCCTGAGGGCAGCACCTATAGCTAATCCCATGGCATGGGCGGTGCCAACACCTGAACAGAGTCTCACATATTCAGACAGGTCCGCTCTGTTTTTATGAGGGCGGAGGACTTCCTGGCAGGCAGGGTTTGCATTTTCAAAGGCCAAGTGTTTAACAAAGGTGCTTTCGTGTTTCTTCCACCCAAAAAGTCTCTCAGCTGCATCATTTAAGTGAGAGACAAATTCACTAAAAGGTTCATCAGGGCCCTGACGAATCTTTGCTAATGAGGTGGTAGCCGAGCCCTTTTGGGGTAGGTGTTTCCAGGCCTGGACCCCCGTGTTTTGAATCTGGGCCAGGAGGGAATTTTGCCTGTGCTGCGTTTGTATCGTAAGGGGGTTGCTGAGGAGTTTCTTTAATGTCCAAGTTTTTGAGGACGGCTGTTCAATATTTTTTTGAGCAACTACTCGACAATTTTCTGTGAATTCTATTTTCCAGAGGACAAAGTCACCCCCAGAAAGAGCCGCATGGTTAAGAAAATACCAGTCATCAGGGGTCAACCAATGTTCACTCTGGTTTTCCACCAAGGCTAATGTAAAAGGAGCGGTAGGACCATACTGAGCACAGGTGGATTTCAGCTTTTCAAAAGGCGGAAATTTAATTTGTGATAAGTCTGTCCTGGCGGGGGGTCCTCTGGTGATGGCTCCTCCTCCTCCTCTGCCTCCCCCTCCTCCCATTGATCTTCCAAACCCCCTGAGGGGCCGCTCTGGGTGGCCACCTTGGATGAGTCCCCAGAGGTCTGGCTTCTGCTAACAGGAAATGCCAGGACAGGCTGAGGCTTACTCTTCGATTTACTAGATTTTTGAGATGGTTTTAGCAGATACAAGGAACTAGGGTAAAGAAAAAAGATCTTAAAGCCTTTGTTGATTATTAATGACATTCTCAGGGTCTATAAATATTCCCCTAACATACAAAAGCTTATTAATATAAGAGAAAAAAATCTCCAAAGAAGCCTTTCGCTCCCCCTCTACCTGCCCTATGACCCCCGAGCGCTTTCTGGTCCGCCTTCAGTCTGTCCCTGGGTTCACGACCTGAGCTCTATGGAAGAGGGGATGCTCACGACTTTTAAACCTAACAATCCCCAGGAGTCCGCTCCTGCCCATCCTCATCCCTCTGTTAATTTGACCTCTATCTCCCCTCTAGACCCCACCAAGGAGGCTTCCCTAGAGAAAGGGGTGGCCCATTACCATAATCCAGACTGGCCCCCCTGCAAAAATCTCCCCTTAACACAGGAGTCCTTGGGCCTTTTATACCACCTCAAAAATCTCCGGCAGTTCCCTCTTCTGCAATGGCCCCTCCCTATGTTTCTGTGTCTTCCCATTTTTGCTGGCCTATTCTTGATGAGTTGGCTCCCCCTGTCCCAGATCTCGGCTCACTGGGACGGGCCCTCCAGGCTCGTAGGGAACATGTTGAGCTTTTAAGGGAATTGAAAACTCTTGACAAAGAATTTAAAGATCTTGCCCAAGAAAATGAGGAGATTGATCAACTATTGATAAGAAATGTACAGGAGGCCTCAGAGTTTCATAAAAAAAATCATGTCAATAGTGAGGTTTTAAAAAAGGATTTTTCCATAACCTGGAAACAAGCTAAGGAAATTATATGGAAATATCCTACTTGTTCATTTTACAATCAGACTCCACTACCCAAAGGATGTAACCCAAAGGGCACTCAGAGGAATGAAATCTGGCAGATGGATGCATTTCATTTTGTAGAATTTGGAAAATTGAAACATGTACATCACTCCATTGATACCTACTCAAGATTTCCATGAGCAACTGCTCTGAGTTTCAAAAAGGTTGATTCTGTAATCCAGAAATTGCTAGAAGTTATGGCCATCATGGGTATACTTATATATGTTAAACTTAACAATATCTAGCCTATGTCTCTGGTAAAATGAAACAGTTTTTTGCTTATTACAATATAAAACATATTACAGGAATACCACACAATGCTACAGGAGAAACAGTCATAGAAACATCAAATTGAACTCTAAAGGGTATGCTAAATAAACAAAAAGGAGAAACAAAATCCCCTAGAAATAGATTACATAATGCTTTATTTATTATTTATTTATTTATTTATTTTGATTTTTTGAGACAGGGTTTATCTGTGTAGCTTTGCGCCTTTTCCTGGATTTCGCTCTGTAGACCAGGCTGTCCTTGAACTCACAAATATCCACCTGCCTCTGCCTCCCCAGTGCTGGGATTAAAGGTGTGTGCCACCACCGCCCAGCCGCATAATGGTTTATTAACTTTGTATTTTCTCAATGCTAATGAGAAAGGAACAATAGCTGCGGAGAGACTTTGGATAATAGAAATAAAACTACAGAGTTAAATCAGCCTGTATATTTTAAGGAGGTGCTGACCTCAGAATGAAAAGCAGGATATGTGTTACATTGGGGAAGAGGTTTTGCTTTTGTTTCTATCAGAGAAGGTAAGCTATAAATACCATCAAAATTGATAAAGGGCCGGGCGGCGCATGCCTTTAATCCCAGCACTCGGGAGGCAGAGCCAGGCAGATCTTTGTGAGTTCAAGGCCAGCCAGGTCTACAGAGCGAGATTCAGGAAAGGCACAAAGCTAAACAGAGAAACCCTGTCTTGAAAAAAAAACAAAAAAAAAACTATGGGCTTGGGGATTTAACTCAGTGGTAGAGTGCTTGCCTAGCATGCACAAGGCCCTGGGTTTGATCATCAGCTCCAGAAAAGAAAAATTGATAAAAGTCTGATTTGAACAAGACAGACCTCTTAATTAGAAGAGGTAATAGTTCCTCAACCACATAACCATCCAATTTAAAAGTAACTTGGCCTGTTGGTATTACATCACACATAAAATTCATAAGTCTTCCTAAATGTTTGTTTTTGCTCTTCTCTACAAACACTTATCACAAATGGTGTTTATGTAGTCCCAGATCAATTAAAAATTAAAGCTAGCTTTGGAGTTGGATAATGACTCTCTCCTTCTTTAAAGCCAAGGATGTTGTTAAAAAGAAAATGCATAATCTCTGTATTATGTCAGAAGAATCAACTGATATGGGGCAGAAGAAAGCCAAAATTAAGGGATGATTCTATTGCCACTGTTCTCATAATACTTTGATGCTATTTTGATTCTTTAAACTTTCCTTAAAGTGTGAATTTTATATCAAAATTTATATATTTTTATATATATAAATTTGTAACTCAACATAAATCCAGTTACTCTGATCCTGATAGAAGAGAAAGTAGGGAGTAGTCTTGAACGCATTTGCATATGAGATCACATCCTAAATATAACACCAGTATCACAGTCACTGAGAGAAACAATCAATCAATGGGACCTCTTATACCAGAGAAGCTTTTGTAGAGAAAAAGACACAGTCAACAAGACAAAGTGACAGCCTAGAGAATGGGAAAAGATCTTTACCAACCCCACATCTGACAGAGGGCTGATATCCAGAATATATAAGGAACTCAAGAAATTAGACATCAAAATATCCAACAGTCCAATTAAGAAATGAGCTATAGAGCTAAACAGAGAATTCTCAACAGAGGAAGCTCAAATGGCTAAAAGACATTTAAGGAATTGCTCAACCTCCATAATCAGCAGGGAAATGCAAATCAAAAGGACTGTGAGACACCACCTTACACCCATCAGAATGGCTAAGATCAAAAACACTGGAGAGGATGTGGAGCAAGGGAAACACTCCTACATTGTTGGTGGAAATGCAAGCTTGTACTTTTCCACTTTGGAAATGAATATGGTGATTTCTTAGAAAATTGGGATTCAGTCTCCCCCAAACACAGCTATATCACTCTTGGGCATATACCCAAGGAATGCTCAATCATACCACAAGGGCACATGCTCAGCTATGTTCATAGCATTATTATTTGTAATAGCCAGAACCTGGAAACAACCTAGATGCCCTTCAACTGAAGAATGGATAAATAAAATGTGGTACATATACACAATGGAGTACTATTCAACAGAGTAAAACAATGACATCATGAGGTTTGCAGGCAAATGGATGGATTTAGAAAAAAAATTACCCTGAGTGAGGTAACCCATACTCAGAAAGACAAACTTGGTATGTATTCACTCATAGAAGGATAATAGATGTAAAATAAAGGATGACTAGAGTGCTACTCGCAACTCTATGGAGGCTACCTAGAAAACAGGACCCTAAGAAAGACACAAGGATCACCCAACAACAGAGAAATGAATGAGGTCTACATGAGCAAACTGAACATGAAGGGAGTTAATGAAGGGCAAGTGTCGGGAGAAAGAAAGCTTAGGAGAGCAGGAGGTCCCAGCTTGATCAGGAACAGAGAGGGAGTACAAGGAAAAAGAGACCAAGATAAATGAAGACCCCATGGGAATAGGAAGAAGAAAAGTGCTAGAGAAGTCCCCAGAAATCAACAAGGATACCTCCACAATAGACTATTGGCAATGGTCAAGAGAAAGCCCGAACTGACCTTCTCTGGTGATCAGATGGCTAAACACCCTAACTGTCGTGCTAGAACTCTCCTCCAATGACTGATGGAAGCAGATGCAGAGATCCATGGCCATGCCCCAGGTGGAGCTCCAGGATTCCAATCAGCGAGAGAGAAGAGGAATTGTATGAGCAAGAGACATTGAGACCATCATTGGAAAAAGCACAGGGACAAATAGCCAAACTAGTGGAAACGCATGAGCTATGAACCAATAGCTGAGGAGCCCCAACTGGATGAGGCCCTCTGGATAAGTGAGGCAGTTGATTAGCTTGAACTATTTAGGAGGCCCCCAGGCAGTGGGACCAGAACCTGTCCTTAGTGCATGAGCTAGGTTTTTGGAGCCCAGAGCTTTGCTCAGCATGGGTGAAGGGAGGAGGGGACTGTACCTGCCTCCATTGAATCTACCAGGCTGAGCTGAATCCTCAGGGGAGTCCTTGCACTGGAGCAGATGGGAATGGGGGATGGATTGGGGGGAGAGCGAGGGGGGGACCCATAGAAGGGAGGACAGGGGAATACATGGCTGATACGTAAAATTAAATTAATTATAAAATTAAAGAAAATGAAGTGCTTCTTCCATCAAAGTGCTAAAAGAAAAAAAATCTGTTTTTGCAAGCTTTGCTGACTCTGATGTCTGTCTGCCCCCAGCATGTAACAGGATCCTCTTAAATTCTAATTTTTTTCAGTGGAAAAACTTTTACAACTCCCAAACATATTCTGTTACAGTAGTTTATTTAAAATTTTTTCTCCAATTTAAATTGGGGCGGTTCACTTCCACTCAAACAAACAAATGTTCCAAATAAGAATAGCAAGACAGAGAAGAAATTATTAACAGCTGGACTCAATACATACTACATGAGTTATAGTAAGTCACCAAAATCATTTATGTGCTTTTATTAAAATACAACAATGTGCACAGGTAGCATTTATTTGTTATTAGATTAGCCAGATAAGGATTAGAATCTGAGATTGGAACAGGCAAACACAACTCTATATTTAGGATCAAATATGTTGATTTCTACCTTCCCTCTCCATCTTCTTTACTTTGAGCATCTGAAAGTGGCTGATCAATAAAGAATAGCTAGCTGGTGAGTCTTTCCAAATGGCAAAGGACAGGAGCCACGCACAATATTTGGTAATGGTCATGAAGAGAAGTGTTAATTTTTTTCAACCAAGTGAAGTGATTCTCTGCTCTAAAGCATAATTTTCAGCATTTTTGTAAGTTTAATATCTGATTCTTTTGTTCCCAGAAAGAGATGTTCTCCAGAAATAGATGTGCAGCTTAGGTCATATAAATGCTAGCTTGTAACTCCACACACAAAAAGAAACATTAAAAAAAAAAAAAACAAAGTCCCACTTATGAAGGAAGTGATTTTATAAGTCATGCCTTCAGACATCAATCATCTCCATGGTGTATCCCAACCCATCTTTCTCTAGGTAGAAGAAACTGACATGCAGAGAGGCTAAACTGCCAAAGACATAACCAAGAATTTCCTGGGTGTGCCTGCTGTCCTGCCCTTGTTTTGCACTCTGTTCCACAGACTTGCATTCTAAAGCTTTACCTGTGGCTATTTCAGACCTTATTCTCCTTGGATAACCTTTCATGTAGCTCAAAATGGCCTGTTTCATGTCCTAGGAGGAGAAGGAAAAAAATCAAAGTGACTTTTCACATCTGATAAGGTCTATTTACTTTCAAAGGAGGAAATTTATCAAAGATCCGTTTACAGAAACCTTGTTGAAGAGGCACAGAAGTTAGAGTGATACCGACAAGTTTTCACTGGGATCTATGTACATCAGCCCTGGAGTTAATCTCCAATATAAGGTAACTAGTGGGTGTCTCTGGGTCTTTGTAAAACTGTGACAGGGAAACACAGGTTGGGTTCAGGAGGAAGTAGAATCTCTTCTTCTGAGACAGATAAGGTGCTGTTGAGAATTTCATGAAACACACATCTCACTGACTTATGAAAACCCCTCTGTCATATAGTGCTTTCTTAATATCTTTATTGCACTGAATTATCAGGCACAGCAACTTAGAATGGGAAAAATTGATCATAGACCACAATTCCAGGTAATAGTTCCATTTATGAAAAATCAGGATAGGAACTCAGCTAATCATGTCACATCCACAGCCAAGAGCTGAGATAAACAAATGTACTCATGCTACCTGTTTGCTTACGCTTATGTTCTAGCTACTTCATACTTACACAGTACAGGTTGCAGACAATGAAATGATTCTGCCCATTTTAGGGAGTCTTATCTTATTCAACAATTAATAAAATCTCAGAGACAAGTTCAAAGAAAAATCTGATCTATATAATTCCTATTGAGGGTCCCTTTCCCAGGTGACTAGTTGATTCAGTCTGATAATAAAAACTAAGAATCACACTGCCCCAACATCACTGCCAGGATTTGAGGAGATTTCTGCCTACATTCAGAGCTGTGGTCCTCAACCTGTGTGGGTCACCACCCCATTGGGGGTCGCATATCAGATATACTGCGCATCAAATATTTGAATTACAATTCATAACAGTAGCAAAATTAGGGCTGGAGAGATGGCTCAGAGGTTAAAAGCACTGCTTGCTCTTCCAAAGATCCTGAGTTCAATTCCCAGCAACCACATAGTGGCTCACAACCATCTGTAATGATATCTGGTGCCCTCTTCTGGCCTGCAGGGATATGTGCATACAGAATACTGTATACATAATAAATAATAAAACTTTAAAAAAACAGTAGCAAAATTAAAGTTAAGAAACAACGAAACAGTTATGTTTAGGGCTCACCACAACACGAGGAACTACTCTTCATGCTATTTAAAGATTTAAAGGGTCAGAGAATTGGAAAAAAATAACCCATTGATCTAGAGTGTCCAGTGGAACCCGAGTGTCTGTGTTGCTAACTATGTAGGGGCTTGCAAAGGATTTTCCTGAATATACTTTGCTCTACGGGAAACTCATGTTCTGTGTGGAAGACTCCAGCTATCTGACCATCTTTACTACCCAGTAATAGCAGACCACTTTGAGCTACTGAACAGAGAGTACAACACCCACTACACACATGCTGATGACACAGATTTTAGTCACATTGGGCTCCATGACAATATCACGCTCCTATGGGTACTTGTTCCTAGGCTGTATCAGCCTCTTCCTCTAGAATAACTCTGCCTAGCTGTTTCCTGTAGACTCTTTACCAGGAAGTTGTTTAACAAGTGTCCTTCTCAGTCAACATTAAGTCTATAATGTCTTGTGGCTAAAGAGATAAGGAGATGTAGGTACTTTTTTTTTTTGATTTTACATCTTTTTTCATTTTTCATTATTAAGAAATTTTCTCCTCACCCCACATACTGTCCACAAAGCCCCCTTCCTCTCTCTACCCACCCCAATCCCTCTCTCCCAAGCCACTGCACATCCCCACATCCCCCAAATCGAGGTCTCCTATGGGCAGTCAGCAGAGTCCAGAACACTGAGCCTAGGCAGGTCCAAACCCCTCCACACTAAACCAAGGCTGTTCAAGGTGTCACACCACAGGCACTGGGTTCCAGAAGCCTGCCCATTGACCATGGATAGATCCCTATCCCCTGTCTGGGTACCTCTCAAACAGTTCGAGCCAAACAACCATCTTCTGTATCCAGAGGACATAGTCCAGTCTCATGGGGGCTCCACAGCAACCAGTCAACAGTTCATGGGTTTCCACAATTGTGGCCAGTCACCTCAGTTGCAGGTACTTATGATGAACTTTAGCATATATAAATGTCTATGATATTATTACCTTGTGTACATAAAATTTCAGTAGGAGATAAACATTCAGTTCTACACAGAGAAAGAACTGAAGGATGTTCAATCAATCAGGGAGAGATCTCTGGCTTTGGATGAAGGGGATGCTGAAGGGCTTCCCTTGTATCCCAGGAGAGGCTCCTGCAAAGGACAACTTGACATCTAGTGTAAGGAAAGCTCTTAGCAATATCATTTCCTATGACATCTGCAGCTCTTCCCTAGACATTCAAATGTATCCTGGAGAGCCCTGGCATGCTCTGTGATGTCACTATGTTGTGGCAACACCCACTCTCCTTGGGAAGTTTATTCAGTGCCTTCACCATTTACTGATGAACATGATGGCATACTGAAGAGTCTAATTCAGAAAGAGAATGGAGAGGGTAGAGAAACCAGAGAGTGACTGAAGAAAGCTGACCTTCAGCCTCAATGTAAAATGTCAAGAAAGAAATGGTCAAGAGAATCATGTAATGAGTTCTGTGCAAGAAAAGGGAATCTTCCTGGAGGAAGTGGGCTTGTGCTGAATTTTCCAGTAATGGGCAACAGAAAGCTGGAGTCTCTGGGACCCAACAGAACTTCCCTGCTTGTCATGGCTCTTAAAATTCAAGGATTCCAGGATATTAATTGTTCTGGCTCAGAAGTCGGGATCTGGTAGGGCCAATGCTTTATGATGGGAACTCTTGGCTTTCATTCCTTTTGGTAGATAGGCATTGATGTGTGAACATGAGACCGACATTAAAGTGAGAGGGATTAATGAGATGTGTCCATTTCAAGGCAGGACATCACTCTACTTCAACCACAGTGGCTAACTTTAGTTACTTCCCAGCCACTCTGTATTCCTCAGTTGTCAGTGAGGTGACATGTTGAGTCTGTTGATCATGTTCTGCCCTTATATGTCTTCTCCATCAATAGTTATATGGTTAGAGTGACCTCTCAAGATATTTGGGGAACCTCTAAATGACTGGGGTGATTATGAATGATGGCAATTTTTTTCCTGACTTGTTAACCCACAGGCTTGTGGACTCTGCAGTCAAGTTGAATTCTGAGTCTGCAGCTGTGAATGAGCCTGAAGAGGCTATCTCCTTGGTTACTTGGACCATGTGCTATGAGGGCAGAGAAAACCAGATAGCTGGGATAACCACTTCCCTTCAAATAGAGGAGACAGCTGATTTCCCCAGAGGGGGCATCTGAAGCACAGGACAAAATAATTTGCAGTGTCACTGAATCACTGGTAAACAAGCTTTCTCAAACATTTGATTAGGACTCAGGGGGGTCTGTTCATTATCTTTGCCTAGTGATACTTCAAGTTCATTTATGTTCATCTACCCACAAGGAGCACCAGAGAGCCACCATCCCACCAAACCTTCCTCACCAAGATGCAGGTGAAGCAGAAGGTGCAGACTGACCACTCAACTACAGGAAATGACCATTGAAAGAAAGTAACAGTGAGATCGCATGATCTTTATCACAGAAGAGAGCGTGAAGAATAGGTATTCATTCTTTCAAACCCTGTGGTTTCAATCTCAGGTTCATTCTGTGATCATTACTTCATTTTATATAAGGTCTGTGTTTCTGGTGGGCTGCATCTTCAGAGTATGCCTTCAGGGTAGGCCAAAATCATGTCTCTGAACTTCTCCCAAAGGCAGAACCTCAAATGTGGACATGAATGACATGAGGACAAAGACTATTCTGCTTCCTCTAAAAAGAAACAAAAACAGAGCCTGTGGCATGAGTCATAGTACTCATGGACTGAGGCAGTAGTATTAATTCCCAGCATGACTTTGAAGAGATTCTATCAAGTGCTGTCTAGTATGAGATGTTAGTTGCTGTGAGTTTGAGTTAATTTTTTTGTTACTTACTTTAAAAGGCCTTGTAAGTTTGATTCTCCAAGCAGCAGTTGGAGAGGCCTGGTCACACCTCTAAATGTGTCCATACAGGGACTCAGACTGATCCCTGCTCCTTTTGTTCCCCTCTGAGAGGACACACCTGCATTCATTTGTTCAGCATCCAATTGATAAAGTTCTCCCACTCTCACTCAGTCTCTCCTTCTCTGCAACCAGAATTAAAGATGACTGTGTGCTTTTATGTGTATGCTGGAAATCAAATTCTTGCCTAGGTCCTCTTTACTAGCTAGCCTGTCTGCAGCTGAGTTGCAATCTGGTTACCTTTTGCTTTACATCTATTATCCACTGATGAGTGAGGACATACTGTAGATTAACCAACCATCTTATTAAATAAGAAACACAGAGCCAATACAGAGATGAAGCCAAGAGGTCAGAGCAATAGCTAAGAGCTAAAAACCTTACCCTTCACTGTTGCTGTTGTTTTACCTCTCTGAAAAAGAGACCTACTTTCTGTGTCTGTCTTTTTTATAGAGTTTCTGTTCTGCCTTCTCATTGGTTGTAAACACAACCACATGACCACCTAGTCACTGCCTGTCTATGCAGACCTCCAGGTCTTCTATGGTTTGTATTGAGATTAAAGGCATGTGTCTCCAATACTGGCTGTATCTTTGAACACACAGAGATCTTCCTAGCTCTGCCTACCAAGTGCTGGGATTAAAGGCGTGTACCACCACTGCCCAGCTCTCGCTATGGCTTGCTAATACCTCTGACCCCCGGGTAACTTTATTAACATACAAATCACATTTCAGCACAAATAAAATATCGTTATAACATACCGTGTTTGTCTTTCTGAGTCTGGGTTACCTCACTCAGGATAATATTTTCTAGTTCCATCCATTTGCCTGTAAACTTCATGATGTCATTGTTTTTCTCTGATGAATAGTACTCCATTATGTATATGTACCACATTTTCTTCATCCATTCTTCAGTTGAAGGGCATCTAGGCTGTTTCTAGGTTCTGGCTATTACAAATAATGCTGCTCTGTTCAAACATGTGTCCTTGTGGTATGATTGAGCATTCCTTGGATATATGCCCAAGAGTTGTATAGCTGGGTCTTTAGGGAGATTGATTTCCAATTTTCTGAGAAAGCACCATACTGATTTCCAAAGCGGCTCTACAAGTTTGCACTCCCACCAACAGTATAGGAGTGTTCCCCTTGTTCCACATCCTCTCCAACATAATCTGTCTTCAGTGTTTTTGATCTTAGCCATATTTATTTTTGAAAATGATTCTATGGGACCAGTGACAGACACTTGAAATGACTTTAAGAGGTATTGTATAATTCTAATTCTCCAGTGCTCATTTCTTTTCTTTTTTTTAAATTATTAATTTATTTATTATGTATACAGTGTTCTGTATACATGGCCAGAAGAGGGCACCAGATCTCATTACAGATGGTTGTGAACCACCATGTGATTGCTGGGAACTGAACCCAGAACTTCTGGAAGAACAGCCAGTGTTCTGAACCTCTGAGCCATCTCTCCAGCCTCGCTCCTTTTCTTGTATGTAATTCAGTTTTCTTCTTTTTGTGTGTGTATGTGTGAGTGTGTGTGTATGTGTGTGTGTGCATGTGTTTATGCAGACTGTGGCATAGGCTTTAAAATTCTCAGTGATCTTCCTGCCTCTGAGTCCAGTTTGCTGGCATTATAAGAATGCACTGCCACTTCCAGCTCGAAAAATAATTTTTATGATCTAAGTCTCCTTTTCTTATGGTGGACAGGGAGGCAAGGAGATGGTGTCAGGACCCCTGATACTGGCGTTGCAGATATTAGTGACCATCTAAATGTAATGGGAATGGAAGCTGGATGCTCTGAAAGAATCTTCAGTGCACTTAACTGGTGATTCATTTTCCTACCTATGTTTTCTATTCTTGATTATGTTTCCTTTCCAAGGTAACCCAGTCAGGGTTAGATACCAGATGCTGACGAAAGTGTGGAATTCTCTAGAGAGAATTAACCTCAGGCAAAGATGAGATCCCTAATTGTTTATCCAGTACAACATGGTCAGCCCATTCTCTCTCTCTCTCTCATATATATATATATATATATATATATATATATATATATATATATGGATATATATATATATGATATATGGATATATGGTTATATGGATATATATATATATATATATCCAACAAAATGGATGCAGCAGGTTGTATTAATGTATTTCAGCTTACTAATTCACCTAACTTAATAAGTGAGAAGTTGGAAAGGATTTGGGAAGTGATAGAATGAAGAGATAAAAGGGGAAAGTGATGTAATTGCTCTTGTGTATCAATTTACAGAAAGAAATTTTAAATTAAAAAGGCGCTAGATCGACCCCTCACCAATTGAGAGAACTGAGTGTTTTTATAGAGGACCCAGGTTCCATTCCCAGAACCCACATGGTAGGTAACCATTTGTTATAATTTTAGTCCCAGGTAAATCCTTTCTTCTTCTGGTCTTGTTAGACACTACAAACAGACACATGCAGGCAAAATATTGTATACATAATTTTTTAAAAAGAAAGGAAAAGGAAAGAATAAAATTTTTTACAGTGATGTCATAGCCCTTAGCCATAAAATAAGCCAGGGCTCATTCAAATGAACTCCTGCTGGTGTAGCATGGAAGCTGCTGTGACCCCCTGCTATGCCAGCCTCCTCAGAGGGAAAAGCAGTTTTGATCTAAGGTTGATAGAGATCATTATAATTGTCTATCTAGGAGCAAAGTAAACAGTGCTCTTAGGTGACTTTTCCTTGAAGATATCTGTATTTGTGTTCTCTATCTTTTGTATCTGTGAGAACTGTGGCAATGGTACAGTTATCTTTTAGATCAAACATCAAGATTGACAGGTCACATAGGCCCCAAAGCCATCTGCTTTTTACTGGGTCATTTCCTTCATTTTCAGTTAAGACCTTGTGGTACAAGATGAACATGTCAGAGACATTTCTTTCCATCATTTATATATGTTCCTGCACAACTTTGAGGTAGGAATATCCATAAATGTCTCTGCTTTTATATTGTGATCATGATCAGAAGTGGATTTGTTAACTCAGCAAGCTTAAGAATATGCAGAGTGCTACAGGAATGTGTCCAGACTTCCTAATCAAAATCCACATGCTTCCTTTGTTAAGGAAAAGCATTGTTTTGGAAATAACTCCCATGCTCTCCTTGCCTCCTGAAGTTAAGAAATCTTTCTCATTTTATCTGTCTTGTCTGGAGTGATGGCTATTCTTAATAGTCAAGCTGACTACCTCTTTAATTAGTTAAAATCCAAAATATTTGTGTAAACATGTGAGGGATTATTCTTAAAGGTTTTGAAGTTAAAGACACTTCTTTAATTTGGATCATTTTAGGTGATAGGATCCACTTTTAGCTGCTTGGTGGCAGTGCACACTTTTAACCCCAGGAAGCAGAAGCATTTGGATTTTCTGAGTTTGAGGCCAGGCTGCTCAACAGAATGAATTTCAGGGATACAACGATAAAACCTTTCTTGAAATCACCAAAAAAAAAAAAACAATCAACAAAAAATAAGATCCAACTTTAATCTGGGTAGCAACTCTTGGGATCAGCCTACATATACAAAGGATATTGAAGAAGGAAGTTCTCTCTTCACCTGCTTGCCCTAGCTCTGGGTACCAATTTTTTTTACTTTACTAGCAGTAGAGCCTACTTCCTTAAAATTGTGGTGTATACTGAAGACCAGCCCAGCTGAGATGTCCAGCCTCATGTACTGAACCGCTACTGGACTTTTCAATTTTCCATTGGTAGACAGCCATTGTTAGACTAGCTCTACCACAGCTTGTGAGACATTCTGATAAAGCCACTTTGTACACACATGGAGAGATTCATTCTACCAGTCCTGTTTGTTAATATTCTAATCCTGCCCCTTGTCGGCATTCAATGTCCTGACATAAAAGCTTATTCTTAAGAGAAATTTCCACCCATTTCCCTATCTCTCTTTCCTGCTTTCCTCCCAGGAAGTGTGCAGACCCTTGCACTCCTCCGTCTCTTTCTGCCCCCACCCTTTTTTCCTCTTTCTCTTCCCCTTATCTATTCCTCCACTAAATAGACCTCTTCACTCAGTGCTGTCTGAATGTCCTCTTTGTCTGTCACCAGCAGCAGGGCACCTTGGCTCTCTACCTGCCAGAGCCTTCTTTATACAATTGATAACACTGTTCATGTACAGAAGCTTGAATAATGCAATGGTTTTTTGTTTTGTTTTTTCAACTGCCCTATGAGTAAGATATGCTGACTATTAACAGTGCTTCCAAGCATATTCTTCCTAGCTTCATTATGCTTTAAATATTCAACTTTCTTTGAAGCCTACCCTTTATTATTATTCATTTGCCAACACTGTGCTCTGATTTTCAGGAATAAAACTCCTAAAGCAATGAAGCTATATCTGAAAAGAAAGACCTATTACCTTGTTTGTGATCTACTTCCTGCATTTCTTTCCTGGTTGTATGAAGTCCCTGTGACAACTAGGTAAAAAGTGGGTTCAGTTCACCTGACCTCAACTTGAAGTCACAAAAGAAACATCTCCTTTTCTGTTTTTTAGTCTCTCTTTGGTTAATATTCTGAGCACCCTTCCACCTGTGTGACATGGAATCACTCCACCCCACATAGTATAGTGGGCTGTACATGCTAGCCACACTGTGTCCAGGATGAAGAAGGGGAAGTACCTACCAAGAGCAGAAGATAGCATGATCTGCTATTGGAACCAGGGGCAAGTGCTATTGAAATGTAAATGTTAAGGAAAGGTCTGGGTCTGTGGTGGAAGGCAGGATCAGGAATCATTGTGCTGTGACTTTAAGCACAGTGTAACCCTATGGGAGGTGTTCTTGTCACTTAGGCCTCATTAGCCAATCAAGCCCTCCAGGTGACCTGCCAGTCAGAAGTGGTGCAGGGTTCTTCCAGCTGCTAGCTTCAAGCTTGACTTTGAAGAGAATCTGACAGCAGCAGTTTTGTGTTGTGTGCTGTGCTGTGTGTGCTGGTGCAGAGAGCTGACCAGAGAACCTGGGAGAGCTGGGAAACCACAGCATTGTGAGTAAGGTTCAGGAGCCAGAGTGGTGGGTCCTTCTCAGATCTGGGTGGGAAACTTCATCCAGAATCCCTGTCTTGTGATGTCCCAAATGGTCCTTGAAACTTCCTATTCCTAGGCCAGGCCTCTGGATATCTTTGCTCTGTGGGCCGAATCTGTTCACAGAATTGGGAGTAGGGAGGTGTGTATAGAAACATTTTTGTAGTTAACTTCAACATGCTTTTGGTGCACTCATTGAAAGCAGGCCTACTTGGTCCAGGACCTTCTAGAGGTTTAGCACTTTGTATTTAACTTTCATGTGTAATATCCATTTATAGTTAATTTTGTGGAGGTTGTAAAATGCATCTCATGTGTTGGGTAGCACTCCACAACTAAGATATGAGAGAGAGGAGTTGAAATAATGATATAAAGCATTTACTAATTCTTGACATAGTAAGTCTCACAAAATAGAATTTAACTGAGGAAGTACTGCCTGGAAAAAAAATCTACCAGGCAGTGGTTACATACACCTTAAATGCCAAGACTCAGGAGGCAGAGCCAGGCAGATCTCTGTGAGTTTTAGACCAACCTGATCCAGCAAGATCCAAGACAGGCTCCAAAACTACATGGAGAAACCTTGTCTTAACAAACAAAACAAAACAAAAACACTGAAAGATTTGTATTGTAGCCAGGCCTGTTAGAGATTAGGACAATAGGATACACATTTGTTCTCCAGGATTGTCCAGTCCTTTGGCTGTAAACCATGACAAAGCAGCCACCTCTGATTTACAACAAGCCACTAGGCCTAACACTATATCAAAGGATGGGAATCTAACAAGCTGCTCACTGAGGCATTACAGGGTCATAAACAACCTTAAGTCCTGGCATGCCATAAAGTTCCAGTTTTCTTCTTGAGAAAATCCTAGTTCCGACAGATGGGTATACACCAGGTGACAACTTTTTAAAAAGTAAAACACTAGCAGTTCAGTGGTGGTGATGCTGGACTTTGCTCAGCACTCACTCAAGAGGCAGAGTCAGGTTCATCTCTGTGAGTTTGGGGCCAGCCTGGTCTACAGAGTTATGTCCAGGAAAGGATCTAAAACTACACAGTGAAAACCTCTCTCAATGAAAAAAAAAAAAGAAATAAAAAAGAAAAAAGAAAAGTAGAACACTCTTACATTTCTTTAGGCCCTCAGGCAGGGATGATGAAAATTCTTGAAAGAGCTAGTAAGAGCCTGGGGCCTAGGCCTTGGGAGCTTTCCCTAAAGGCATAACATATTGACAATAAAATAGATCTCCTTCCCTAAAACCAGGAATATGCTTTGAAGAGCAGGCAATGGTCTTGAATCAGGGCCTATGTGGAGGAGTTGCTTCAGATCCCAAGAATCCAACACTTTCACCAAATATGGCTATGGTTATCCATCCACAGATCACTGTGGGCTTAGTCAGTAATATGCTTGAGATATCCTTTTTCCCCTTGTGCAGCATGGTTTGATTAGCCTCTTCTCTGAGTCTATCCTATTTTATGGTACTTTCTGCTGACTTCCTAGAAGTTCCCCATTTCCTTCCATTTTGCCCCTAGAAGTAGTATAAAGGTGCTATTCCTCTTAAGAACCATAGTTGACATGAGACATACCTTGTGCAAGACCTCCCCACCCTAGCTTTTATCTTTTCTACCTTATATTTTGCTTTCTTTCTCATCCCTTGTGGTCTTCACCTCAGGACCCTGTCACTGAAGAATGCCTGATGTTTCACATCACTGGGTACTTAAGTAATAATTTTGGAAATGTCTTTACTGTGTAAGTTTCCCATGTGTACAAGGGGGTAGACTTGCAGTCTTCTGTCCCTATTTAAGTTGTTCAATTTGCAACCTGGAGCCTGAACCTCTATGTCACAAGGTTGATAGAATATGTGGAATGCAAAATTTAATCACAGCAGGATAAGAGCAAGTTAGAACAAAAAATGGAACACCAAAGGTGATTTTGTTGGTAGGTAGAACCTGAGAATGTTGTCTTTTGAAAGAATGTGGATGATATCAGGACTTTAGGTGGCAAAAATCATAGAGAACTTTACTGACCTGTCTTGATGACCAGGAGGATACAAATGTTAAGAATAATAGCAGAAAGTGGAGATTGAGAGTATAGAATTTCAGTAGGAAATAGACTCAATAAAAATTAAGCAGCCAGACAGTGATGGCCCATGCCTTTAGTGCTTGGGAGGCAGAGGTAGGTGGATCTCTGTGAGTTTGAGGCCAGCCTGGGCTATAGATTGAGTTCCAGGATAGGCTCAGAAGCTACACAGAGAAACTCTGTCTAAAAAAAATGAAAAAAAAATAGATAAATTATTAAGCATGGCTGTGGTGTTACACATCTTTAATCCCAGCAGTTATGAGGCAGAGCCAGGTGGATTTCTGTGATTTTGAGGTCAGCCTGTGCTACCTGGTGAGCTCCAAGAAAGGTGCAAAGCTACACAGAGAAATCCTGTCTCCAAAAAACCAAAAAATGAATGAATGAATGAATAAATCAGTAAATAAATGAATCAATAAATCAATAAATAAAATAAAAAAATAAAATAAGCTAGAGGCCATTTGTATGATATTTTGACTATAAAATTTTATTTGGCTTTAAGTCAAGGAAGGATTAAACAAGGTAATTCCTACTCCAAGAAAGAAATTTCATACAAAACCTGCTCTACCTGTGGTCCAAGCATGTCAGTGTCCATCTGAATTAATAAGTCAAGCTTTGCAAGATCACCCATCATCTACTGGTCCTGGAAACAAGAAAGAATCAATATTTAACATCATGGATTCTTAGTCTGGGTATTCATTTCAGCATTGTTGCAGAATTCTACATTTAAGAGTCAGAAACCCAGTGAGGAGCCTGTGAGAGTCCATTGCATGAAGTTGTGAGGATGAAGCCTGGTATTACTGGTTTTTGTTTTTTAACTCTTTAGTCTTTTGGGGGCCTGCCACTCAGCTCTCAAATAAATCACACACAGAGAGGCTAATTCTTTTTCATAAGTGCCTGGCCTTAGTTTGGCTTGTATCTAGGCAGCTTTTCCTAACTTAAGTTCTCTCATGTACCTTACACCTCTGGGCTTTTATCTTTCTGTATTCTGTATACCTTTCTTTACTTTTTACTCCATGGTTTGTTATGTAGCAGGGTGACTACCCCCTGGTGTCCTCTCTTTTTCTTGCTCCTTCCTTTTTTCTTTTCAGTTTTCTCTTCCAATTTGTTCTCTCTGCCAGACAGCCCTGCCTAACCTTTTCTGCCAAGCTATTGGCTGTTCAACACTTTGTTAGACCAGTTGGTATTTTAGACAGGCAAAGTATCACAGCCTCACAGAGTTAAATATATGCCACATAAAAGAATGCAAGTTTCTTTTGTATCTTAAAATAATTGTTTCACAGCATAGACAAATGTAACACATCTTAAAATTATATTTCAACAGCCTGGATTATATTTTGTGACCACATGATGTTGGGATACCTAAGGTATGGGACATCTCCCATGGAGCACTAGCTGCATATATGGAGATGAAGTAAAGAGAGAATTATATGAGAAATTGCATGAATAGGGCCATGTGACCCTGTTGATATTGAATCCTCATGCATCTGAGACAGAGATAGAGAATTTGATGTCTGTCCTGCTCTACTTCAGTCTTGCCTTTGCCTAATCTTCCCTTGATATGTCTCCATTTCTCTATGTTATATTTTAAATGGTTTTCTGTGCCATTGTATTTTGGAAAGTTATAATCCGTTTTCTGATTTCACAAATGTCACCATGAAGAGACCATCTTGTATGTCAGAAGAGGCTTTGAACATTTGAAATAGTTTAGGGGATGTTGAAAACTATGAGGATCATTGAAGTGACTAAATGCCTTTTCTTCCTAGATGATCATATGTGGTGGTATTTTACTTGTACTGAAATGTGATTTTAATTGTTGAAATTCCCTCGAATTCTACACGGACTTGGTAAGTCACTTAACATATCAGATATTTTAAAGGAAACTATTTAAAAGAGAAATTTTTTTCCACATTAAAAAAAAACGGGTTTTCTGTGTACATTGGAAGAAAATTGGGCTTTGTTTGCAATTTTAGGCAGTCTGACAATGGAACAACTATATGAGAAGATTAATGTTGATCTAATTATGCATTTTATTACTATGTTTATTCTCATTTTACTATTTAAAAGATAGTCAATTTAAGTGCCAGGATGACAGCTTTAGAAAAACCTATTAAACCTGTAAAAACTCAGACAGAAGAAACTAACAGTGAAGTTGCTTCAAGATTGGATCATAGGGTTACAGAAAGAAAGCCTGTTTTCACACAGTCACCCTTAGTTTGTCCAGTAACCGTACAGCAGTCGCCTGATCAAATGACTACACAAAATATTTGGGCTCCAATTGAAATGTTAGATTTACGAAGGTTTAAGGAGGCAATAGTATCTTATGGCATGTTTTCCCATATGTAAAGCAAATGTTAAACTCTTGGTCAACATATAATAGGATTGTACCACAGGACTGGCAGGAGCTGGCACAAGCTGTTCTTGAACCCAGTCAAAGGCTTCAGTGGCTAACTTGTTTCAAGGATGAAGCTAAAAACATAGAAAAGCAGTGGAGGGATAAAGGAATACAAGTCTGCCAGGATCAGCTTATTGGAGAAGGTCAATATGCTTCAGCACAAACACAATGTTTATATGATGTCCAAACCCTAATTTTATGTCGAACAGCAGCCTTGAATGCATGGGACAGAGTTGAGGAACCAGGAAAAAAAACTGAGTCATTTACAAAGGTTGTACAACGCCCAAAAGAATCTTTCACAGATTTTTTACAAAGACTGGCTTCAGCAGTAAAGAGAATGGTCCCGGATTCAGAAGCTAGTAAGATAATAATTGAATCTTTGGCCTTTGAGAATGCGAATGCAGCATGCAAAACAATAATCAGGCTGTTAAAGGCAAGATCTGCACCTTTGGAAGATTGGATTAGAGATACGGTTAATGTTGAAGCTCATGAGCATGATGATACGTGGGTAGGAGAAGCAATTTCAAAAGGTTTGAGGAATGTTAGATGTTTTGGATGTGGAAAGCAAGGACATTTGAAAAGGGACTGTAAACAGGTCATTCCTAGAAACAATGTTTCTTCAAGGAACAATGGCAACAGAATGCCCCTTCCTTCTGGAGTATGCAGAAGGTGTGGTAAGGGAAAACACTGGACCAACGAATGTAGATCAACAAGGGACAGACAGGGTAATCCTTTGCCTCAGTCTTCGGGAAAGTCCCAGAGGGGCCTCATGCAGGCCCCAATAGCAAATCCAGTTCAAACCTTTCCTGCAGTCGTAGAGGAAACCCCTACCCAGAGCAATTAAATAACCAAATGCCTATTGGAATAAGTCATGCTGGTCAGGATGATGAAACAGAGAGAATAGAAAATTCAGGAGCAAATATAAAGAAAATTTTTTGGCAAACTTTTATTAATGAACAAAGACCA
Organism: Peromyscus eremicus; assembly: GCF_949786415.1. Lineage (NCBI taxonomy): Eukaryota > Metazoa > Chordata > Mammalia > Rodentia > Cricetidae > Peromyscus > Peromyscus eremicus. The sequence goes on from NW_026736115.1 coordinate 76,253, forward strand.
AAATTATCGATAAAAATAAATGGTGTTTTGTTGTCTGGTCTGGTAGACACAGGTGCAGACATTACCATAATTGCACCAGAATTTTGGCATCCAACTTGGCCTCTTCAGGAGGTAAATGTTCAACTGTTAGGAATTGGGACATTATCTCAGGTGAAACACAGTGCAAGATGGCTCGAGTGTATAGGTCCAGAAGGACAGAGAGGAAAATTGAAACCATATGTAGCTAACATAGCTATGAACTTGTGGGGTCGAGACTTGTTGCAACAATGGAATACTCAGATTCACATCCCTCCAATCTCAGAAACAAATCATAAATTAGCACATGTTTCTGAGAGAAATATTAGAAGGCATTATTCTGAGTGGTCACCAGCCATCCATATTATACAAGAACAGGGCACAACAACTGATGATCTTCCAAAGACACCAACAGCTCTATCTTTAAAATGGTTAACAGACAAGCCTGTATGGGTCCAGCAATGGCCTTTAACAACAGAGAAACTCCAGGCTTTAGAAGAGCTGGTAAAAGAACAGTTAAATGCTCAGCATATTGAGGAATCAACCAGCCCTTGGAATTCTCCTGTATTTGTTATTAAAAAGAAATCTGGTAAATGGAGAATGTTAACAGACCTTAGAGCAATTAACAAAGTAATTCAGCCAATGGGCTCTCTACAATCTGGAATTCCTCTGCCTACTCTGTTACCAAAAGGATGGCCTCTCATAGTTATTGATTTAAAAGACTGTTTCTTTTCAATACCGTTACAAGAAAAAGACAGAGAAAGATTTGCTTTCACAGTGCCTACTTATAATAATTCTCAACCAGTTAAAAGATTTCAATGGAGGGTCCTCCCACAGGGAATGTTGAATAGCCCAACTCTGTGCCAATATTTTATACAACAGCCTTTGGAAGTGATACGTAAAAAATTTCCTAAATCTATAATTTATCATTATATGGATGATATTTTACTAGCTGATTCAAATGCAGATACTTTAGAAAGAATGTTTGAAGAAGTAAAGAAAATTTTGACTTGCTGGGGATTACAAATTGCTCCTGAAAAGATACAAAGAGGAGATTCTATTAATTATTTAGGATATAAAATAGAGCTACAAAAAATTAGACCCCAAAAGGTGCAAATTAGGAGAGATAGACTACAGACTTTTAATGACTTTCAAAGATTATTTGGAAATATTTCTCATCTACGAACTATTGTTGGGGTAAAAAATGATGAACTGCATAATTTGTTCAAAACCTTAGAAGGTGACAAGGACTTAAATAGTCCAAAAGAGTTATCACCTGAACCTGAGAAAGAATTGGCCTTGGTAGAAAAGAAAGTACATGAAGGGCACGTGGATCGTATTGATCCAAAGCTGGATTGCATTTTGGTTATTTTACCTTCTCCTACAGGAATATTAATGCAGAGGGAAGATATTATATTAGAATGGATATTTTTACCAAATAAACCAAACAAAAATTAAAAACTTATGTGGAAAAAATCTCTGACTTGATTTGGAAAGGAAAATTGAAACTTCGTCAATTAGCAGGAATAGACCCAGCAGAAATTGTCGTACCTTTAACTAAGGAGGACATTGAAAAATTATGGACAGAAAGTGAACCTTGGCAAAGAGCTTGCAGTAATTTTTGGGGAGAAATTAACAGCAAATAGCCCAAAAGCGATAGAATTGATCTTATAAAGAGAGATGATTGGATCTTGCCTCGAATTGTACGGGAAAAGCCCATATCTGGAGTTCGTACATTTTATACAGATGCCAACAAACAAGGAAAGGCAGGTTACAAATCAGAAAATTTAAGTAAAGTGGTTCAAAGTCCTTATAATTCAGTTCAAAAATCAGAATTATATGCTATTCTGTTGGTATTAATGGATTTTTCAGAACCTCTCAACATAGTAACTGACTCTCAGTATGCTGAAAGAGTAGTATTACATATTGAAACTGCAGAATTTATCCCTGATGCTTCAGAATTAAATTCACTATTTAATCAATTACAAGACACAATCAGGAGAAGGAGTCTTCCTTTATATATAACTCACATTCGATCCCATACTGGTCTGCCAGGCCCTCTAGCACAAGGCAATAATGAGATTGATAAGTTATTAATAGGAAATGTGCTGGAGGCCTCAGAATGTCATAAAAAACATCATGTCAATAGTAAAGGTTTAGAAAAGGATTTTTCCATAACCTGGCAACAAGCCAAAGAAATAGTAAAGAAATGTCCTACTTGTTCCTTCTACAATCAAATGCCATTACCAGCAGGATGTAACCCAAAGGGTACTCAAAGGAATGAAATCTGGCAGATGGACGTGTTTCACTTTGCAGAATTTGGAAAACTGAAATATATACACCACACTATCGATACTTATTCAGGATTTCAGTGGGCAACTGCTTTGTGTTCTGAAAAGGCTTATTCTGTAATCACTCATTTGCTAGAAGTTATGGCCATCATGGGTATACCTGCACAAATCAAAACTGACAATGCTCCATCATATGTCTTTGTTAAAATGAAACAGTTTTTTGCTTAATACAGTATAAAGCATATTACAGGCATACCACATAATCCTACAGGTCAAGCAGTTATAGAAAGATCAAACAGAACTCTAAAGGATATGCTAAATAAACAGAAAGGGGTAACAAAAACCCCCAGAAACAGACTGCATAATGCTCTATTAACTTTGAATTTTCTTAATGCCAATGAGAAAGGAACAACAGCTGCAGAGAGACATTGGACAATAGAAAAAACTACAGAATTAAATCAGCCTATATACTTTAAGGATGTGCTGACCTCAGAATGGAAACCAGGGTATGTGTTACATTGGGGACGAGGTTTTGCTTTTGTTTCTACAGGAGAAGATAAGTTGTGGGTACCATCAAAACTGATAAAGGTTCGATTTGAACAAGAGAAACCTCTTAATTAGAGGAGGTGATAGCTCATCAACCAACATGAATATCCAATTTAAACTAACTTATACCAGTAACACATGTCTTTTCATTTAATCAGATAATAACTTGCCAAAAAGGAACATCCCCAAAATTAGTCTTGGGGGAAGGTTTTTGTTTTTGTCTTTTAGGAGAATGAAGGTTAAGGAATCTGAAGAACACTGGACAAATAAGACAACTGAAGAAAAGGGACAAATCATCTATCCCAGGAAGCAGAGTGAAATGGCATATGGGTATATATTATCTAAAAAATTTTATGTCTTCCTAAATGTTTGTTTCTGCTTTTCTCTAAAGATTTAACACTATTGGTCTTCTAATAGTCCCAGTCCAATTAAAATTTAAAGCTGACTTTGGAGTTGGAGAATGGCTCTCTCCTTCTTTAAACTCAAGCATGTTGTTAAAAGGAAAATGCAAACTCCCTGTATCATGCCAGAATAAAAGAGCCATCTTCTGCTATGAGACAGGAGAAAAGCCAAATTAATTAAGGGACTATTCTATTACTAATCTCAACTCTTTGATTCTATTCTGATTCTTTAAACTTTTCTTAAAGTATAAATTTTATATCAAAACTTACAAGATTAATATATATATATATATATATATATATATATACATTTTAAACTTTGCTAAGATATGAATGGTCATATAGAGTACTAATTAATTCTAGAAAAAAGGCTTCAATTAGCTGCATATATATCTTTGTGTTCGAGTCTCTTATCAGTTTTCTGCAGGAATTCATGGCCAGGCCTAACATCAACTGAAGTCTCCAGGAAGAAGATGGGGCCCCACAACAACAACAATTCCACGTGGACAATAATAACATCACTAAGCTGACAAACATCATCTACAGATCAGCTTTGAACTACAAGGTGCTCAGAGCAATTTTGAGATGACTAGATGAGATGATCCAGTCTCAAAGACTACTTGAATAAGGATTTGAGATAAACCCTGAACTTTGGAATTATACACAGACTGGATAATGAAGGATATAGTTACCTTTCCTAGAACTTGACAATTAACCTAAAATTTTTCTTTCAGGATAAAGATAACTTTGCCCATACCCAGCAGGAAGCAATTTTAAGAATACGACGCCCACATTCCCAAAGAGGTGGTGTGGGGCAGGCGGTTTTTTGGTCTTTTTAATGGATTTTGGGTCTGGAATAATTTTCATTGTTTAGGGGGGTTGGTTACAAGTTGTTGTCAAGGGTTAGGAAAAAGGCTAAACAAAGGAGATTAGATTTAAGGTTCTTGTTTAAGAGAGAGAGAGAGAGAGAGAGAGAGAGAGAGAGAGAGAGAGAGAGAGAGAGAGAAAGAAAAGAAAAGAAGAAAAAGACAATTACTAGTTTTAAATACTTTACATTGGATTGGATTGTTTTATGTTGTATACAAATTATATATATTGAAATTGATATTGTTAGAAAATGCTATATGTATATTTCTAATTGTACTTATACCGTTCATTTAACAATGCAGTTTTCGGATCCTTGAATGTTATTATTACCAACTATTAGAATATAAAGAAATAAAAGTTAGTAGTTAGACATTACAATAGAACTTGCAGTAATATTAGATATGTTTTAAAAATTGAGCAGATATATTTTATTTTTGGTTGTGAGCCTAGCCATTAATGGCTGAGCCATCTCTCCAGCCCAAGCAGATATATTTTAGACAGGTCATCTTCAAACCCTTCAGAGATCTACAGAATATGGCATTTAAAATGTTTTAATAACTTAGAAAATTTTTCTTTTTTGTTATGACTATGAGACAAAATGTCGGCTTCTGGCAGTAACAATCTACTTCAGAGAAAATATGGGCATTGAAGAAACTGCATATGGAGTTAATTTTCATTGTAGCAAAAGTTAGCCACTGGACAACAAAATATCCTCGAATCAATTGATGACAAACAGGATAGACAGGACATGAAACAAAGGACTACTGATTCTTGCCAAAACAAGTGTAGTTATGGCTTTATCAAAAGGCATCTTCTGAGGCCAGGACAATATGGCACCATCCCTGAAGTTGCCTTCACAATTCGGAAAAGGTACAGTGCCCTTTTCTTCGAAGGCAGCTGAACAGGCAGTGGGCCGATGGCTTCTGAGGTGCAATGGAACAGCAGCTGAAACAGTTATTCTTGAAGGGTAACTAAGCTCACGGCTCTCAATAGTAGACTGGCATTTCATAGAGGGATGTGGAGAAGAATGGGATGCTGAGGTGAAGCCATATATATACAGCCAAGAAGAATGGACAGCTGAATTAAAAAACCATCAACAATTTCCAGAATTTAAAATCCTGAATCATGACATGACACTAGTGGAATTCAGGTGTTTCTGGTACATGGACTGCTCTCACCCAAAATGAGGTTGAACTGTTGACCTTGTGTACATCCTATTTCACAAATGAGTCTGTCAGATACGCTAAGCCTATAGGCTGAAGATGATGCCCCAGCACTGCGGAGAAACCTCAGATGACTGTCCAGACAGCTGGCTGTTTCTATCAACTCAGAAATTTTTTTGGAAGTTGCTTGCATGCACTTCCTGTTTTTATTTTTGTTAGCTAATATTATTTCCTTCTTGGGTTTCTGAGGGAGTTGAAGATTAGTTATAGTTGAAGATTAGTTAGTTATAGTTGAAGGTTAGTTAGTTATAGTTGAAGATTAATTAGGATAGAAAGTGAATTAGATACATTTTGGACTTACCAAAATAGGATAGATAATGAAATTATTTTCTCTGAATTTGTCAAATACAAATGGACTAGACATTGTTTAGACATTTATTACTTGTATATATTGTATATAGTTATTGTACTTTTGTATATAGTTTTTCTTTTGTTAGTTATAACCTTTCTCTTTTTTTCTTTTTATTAAAATAGAAAAGGGGAAATATGGTGGTATTTTACTTGTGCTGAAATGTGATTTTAATTGTATGTTAATAAATAAAGTTGCCCAGGGGTCAGAGCTATTAGAGCCATAGCAAGAGCATGGCGGTAGTGGCACATGCCTTTAATCCCAGCACTTGGTAGACAGAGCTAGGTAGCTCTCTGTGTGTAAAAAGATACAGCCAGCATTGGAGACACACGCCTTTAATCTCAATCCCAACCATAGAAGACATGGAAGTCTTTACAGACAGGCAGTGACGAGGCATGGGTTTACAACCAATGAGAAGGCAGAACTGAAAGTCTTTATAAAGACAAACACACAGGAAGTAGCTCCCTTTCGGAGAGCTCACTTGGCTGAAGCAGGAAGGGTAAGGCTCTTAGTTCTGATCTCTTGGCTTTCTTCTCTGAATCGGCTCTGTGTTTCTTATTTAATAAGACTGTTGGTTACATCTACAATCCCTTGTGTTCTTCACCTGAGGAACTGTCACCTGCTGTTTCACATCTCAGGGGCACTTAAGTAATAAGTTTGGAAATGTCTTTATTGTATAAGTTTGCCTTCTGTCCAAGGGGTAGACTTGCAGTCTTCTGTCCCTATTTAAATTGTTCAATGTGCAACCTGGACCCTGAACCTAAATGTCACAAGGTTGATAGAATATGTAGAATGCAAAATTTAATCACAGCAGGATAAAAGCAAGTTAGAACAAAAAAATGGAGCACCAAAGGTGATTTTGTTGGTAGGTAGGACCTAAGAATGTTGTCTTTTGAAAGAATGTGGAAGATGTGAGGACTTTAGGTGGCAAAAATCATAGAAAGTTTCACAGAGAAATTTAGTGACCTGTCTTGATGACCAAGAAGATAGGAATGTTAAGAGTAATAACAGAAAGTGGAAGTTGAGTGTATAGGATTTCAGTAGGAAATAGACTTATTAAAAATTAAGCAGCCAGGCAGTGGTGGCGCATATCTTTAAGCTAGTGCTTGGGAGGCAGAAGCAGGTGGATCTCTGTGAGTTTGGGGCCAGCCTGGGCTACAGAATGAGTTCCAGGATAGGTTCCAAAGCTACCCAGAGAAACCCTGTCTCAAACAAACAAACAAACAAAAAAACCCATAAATTATTAAGGCGGGCTGTGGAGGTGCACACCTTTAATCCCAGCACTGGGGAGTCAAAGCCAAATGGATCTTTGTGAGTTTGAGGCCAGCCTAGTCTACCAAGTGAGCTCCACGTAGGGCAAAAAGCTACACAGAGAAACCCTGTCCCGAAAAACAAATATATATATATATATATATATATATATATATATATATATATATATATAATAAAATAAAATTAAGCTAGAGGTCATTTGTATGGTATTTCGACTACAAAATTTTATTTGGCTTTAACTCGTGGAAGCATTATACAAGGTAATTCCTAGTCCTAGAAAGCAAATTCATACAAAACCTGCTGCATCTGTGGTCCAAGCATGTCAGTGTCCATCTGAATTAAGAATTCAAACTTCGCAGGATCAGCCACTATCTACTGGTCCTGGAAACAAGAAACAATCAATATTTAAGGTCATGGATTCTTAGTCTGGAGGTTCAGTTCAGCATTGTTGCAGGCTTCTAGGACTGAGTGTCAGAAACCCAGTGAGAAGACTGAGAGAGTCCATTGTATGGAGTTGTGAGGACGAAGCCTGGTGTTGCTGGTTTTTGTTTTTTAACTCTTTACTCTTTG
>NW_026736116.1:0-83669 GCF_949786415.1 Peromyscus eremicus
CAGACTAGTGTGCACACATCCATGTGTATACAATCATTCTAACAGTTCAGTGTGCAAAAATCCATGTGGGCGCACTCATTCTAACAGTTCAGTGTGCACACCTTCATGTGGACACACTCATTCTAACAGTTCAGTGTGCACACCTCCATGTGGGCACACTCATTCTAACAGTTCAGTGTGCACACCTCCATGTGGACACACTCATTCTAACAGTTCAGGGTGCACACCTCCATGTGGGCACACTCATTCTAACAGTTCAGTGTGCACACCTCCATATGGGCACACTCATTCTAACAGTTCAGTTTGCACACTTCCATGTGGGCACACTCATTCTAACAGTTCAGTATGCACACCTCCATGTGGGCACACTCATTCTTACAGTTCAGTGTGAACACCTCCATGTGGGCACACTCATTCTAACAGTTCAGTGTGCACACCTCCACAGGGGCACACTCATTCTAACATTTCAGTGTGCACACCTCCACAGGGACACACTCATTCTAACAGTTCAATGTGCACACCTCCATGTGGACACACTCGTTCTAACAGTACAATGTGCTCACCTCCAAGTGGACACATTCTAACAGCTCAGTGTGCTCACCTCCATGTAGACACACTCACTCTAACAATTCAGTGTGCACACCTCCATGCAGACACAGTCATTCTAACAGATCAGTGTGCACACCTCCATGGAGACACACTCATTCTAACAGTTCAGTATGCACACCTCCATGTGGACACACTCATTCTAACAGTTCAGTGTGCACACCTCCACAGGACACACTCATTCTAACATTTCAGTGTACACACCTCCACAGGGACACACTCATTCTAACAGTTCAATGTGCACACTTCCATGTGGACACACTCATTCTAACAGTTCAATGTGCTCACCTCCATGTGGACACATTCTAACAGTTCAGTGTGCTCACCTCCATGTAGATACACTCATTCTAACAATTCAGTGTGCACACCTCCATGCAGACACAGTCATTCTAACAGATCAGTGTGCACACCTCCATGTAGACACACTCATTCTAACATTTCAGTGTGCATACCTCCACAGGGACACACTCATTCTAACAGTTCAGTGTGCACACCTCCATGTGGACACACTCATTCTAACAGTACAGTGTGCACACCTCCATGTGGACATATTCTAACAGTTCAGTGTGCACACCTCCATGTGGACACACTCATTCTAACAGTTCAGTGTGCACACCTCCATGTGGACACACTCATTCTAACAGTTCAGTGTGCACACCTCCATGCTTGCACACTCATTCTAACAGTTCAGTGTGCACACCTCCATGTGGACACACTCATTCTAACAGTTCAGTGTGTACACCTCCATGTGGGCACACTCATTCTAACAGTTCAGTGTGCAAACCTCCATGTGGACACACTCATTCTAACAGTTCAGAGTGCATGCCTCAACAGGGACACACTCATTCTAACATTTCAATGTGCCCACCTCCACCGGGACACACTCATTCTAACAGTTCAGTGTGCACACCTCCATGTGGGCACACTCCTTCTAACAATAGAGTGTGCACACCTCCATGTGGACATATTCTAACAGTTCACTGTGCACACCTCCATGTGGGCACACTCATTTTAACAGTTCAGTGTGCACACCTCCATGTGGACACACTCATTCTAACAGTTCAGTGTGCACACCTCTATGTGGGCACACTCATTCTAACAGTTCAGTGTGCACACCTCCACAGGGACACACTCATTCTAACATTTCAGTGTGCACACCTCCATGTGGGCACACTCATTCTAACAGTTCAGTGTGCACACCTCCATGTGGACACACTCATTCTAACAGTTCAGTGTGCACACCTCCATGTGGACACAGTCATTCTAACAGTTCAGTGTGCACACCTCCATGTAGACACATTCATTCTAACAGTTCAGTATGCACACCTCCATGTGGACACACTCATTCTAACAGTTCAGTGTGCACACCTCCACAGGACACACTCATTCTAACATTTCAGTGTGCACACCTCCACAGGGACACACTCATTCTAGCAGTTCAATGTGCACACCTTCATGTGGACACACTCATTCTAACAGTTCAATGTGCTCACCTCCATGTGGACACATTCTAACAGTTCAGTGTGCTCACCTCCATGTAGACACACTCATTCTAACAATTCAGTGTGCACACCTCTATGCAGACACCTCATTCTAACAGATCAGTGTTCACACCTCCATGTAGACACACTCATTCTAACATTTCAGTGTGCATACCTCCACAGGGACACATTTATTCTAACAGTTCAGTGTGCACACCTCCATGTGGACACACTCATTATAACAGTACAGTGTGCACACCTCCATGTGGACATATTCTAACAGTTCAGTGTGCACACCTCCATGTGGACACACTCATTCTAACAGTTCAGTGTGCACACCTCCATGTGGACACACTCATTCTAACAGTTCAGTGTGCACACCTCCATGTGGACACACTCATTCTAAAAGTTCAGTGTGCACACCTCCATGTGGACACACACATTCTAACATATCAATGTGCACACCTCCATGTGGACACACTCATTCTAACAGTTCAGTGTGCACACCTCCACAGGGACACACTCATTCTAACAGTTCAGTGTGCACACCTCCATGTGGACACACTCATTCTAACAGTTCAGTGTGCACACCTCCATGTGGGCACACTCATTCTAAGAGTTCAGTGTGCACACCTCCATGTGGACACACTCATTCTAACAGTTCAGAGTGCACGCCTCAACAGGGACACACTCATTCTAACATTTCAATGTGCACACCTCCACCGGGACACACTCATTCTAACAGTTCAGTGTGCACACCTCCATGTGGGCACACTCCTTCTAACAATAGAGTGTGCACACATCCATGTGGACATATTCTAACAGTTCAGTGTGCACACCTCCAAGTGGACACAATCATTCTAACAGTTCAGTGTGCACACCTCCATGTGGGCATACTCATTCTAACAGTTCAGTGTGCACACCTCTATGTGGGCACACTCATTCTAACAGTTCAGTGTGCACAACTCCACAGGGACACACTCATTCTAACATTTCAGGGTGCACACCTCCATGTGGGCACACTCATTCTAACAGTTCAGTGTGCACACCTCCATGTGGACACACTCATTCTAACAGTTCAGTGTGCACACCTCCATGTGGACACACTCATTCTAACAATTCAGTGTGCACAACTCCATGTGGGCACACACATTCTAACAGTTCAGTGTGCACACCTCCATGTGGACACAGTCGTTCTAACAGTTCAGTGTGCACAACTCTATGTTGGCACACTCATTCTAACAGTTCAGTGTGCACAACTCTATGTTGGCACACTCATTCTAACAGTTCAGTGTGCACACCTCCATGTGGACACACTCATTCTAACAGTTCATTGTGCACACCTCCATGCTTGCACACTCATTCTAACAGTTCAGTGTGCACACCTCCATGTGGGCACACTCATTCTAACAGTTCAGTGTGCACACCTCCATGTGGACACACTCATTCTAACAGTTCAGAGTGCACGCCTCAACAGGGACACACTCATTCTAAAATTTCAATGTGCACACCTCCACCGGGACACACTCATTCTAACAGTTCAGTGTGCACACCTCCATGTGGGCACACTCCTTCTAACAATAGAGTGTGCACACCTCCATGTGGACATATTCTAACAGTTCACTGTGCACACCTCCATGTGGGCACACTCATTCTAACAGTTCAGTGTGCACACCTCCATGTGGACACATTCATTCTAACAGTTCAGTGTGCACAACTCCATGTGGGCATACTCATTCTAACAGTTCAGTGTGCACACCTCTATGTGGGCACACTCATTCTAACAGTTCAGTGTGCACACCTCCATGTGGACACACTCATTCTAACAGTTCAGTGTGCACACCTCCATGTGGACACACTCATTCTAACAGTTCAGTGTGCACACCTCTATGTGGACACACTCATTCTAACAGTTCAGTGTGCACACCTCCACAGGGACACACTCATTCTAACATTTCAGTGTGCACACCTCCACAGGGACACACTAATTCTAACAGTTCAATGTGCACACCTCCATGTGGACACACTCATTCTAACAGTTCAAAGTGCTCACCTCCATGTGGACACATTCTAACAGTTCAGTGTGCTCACATTTATGTAGACACACTCACTCTAACAATTCAGTGTGCACACCTCCATGCAGACACAGTCATTCTAACAGATCAGTGTGCACACCTCCATGTAGACACACTCATTCTAACAGTTCAGTATGCACACCTCCATGTGGACACACTCATTCTAACAGTTCAGTGTGCACACCTCCACAGGACACACTCATTCTAACATTTCAGTGTGCACACCTCCACAGGGACACACTCATTCTAACAGTTCAATGTGCACACTTCCATGTGGACACACTCATTCTAACAGTTCAATGTGCTCACCTCCATGTGGACACATTCTAACAGTTCAGTGTGCTCACCTCCATGTAGACACACTCATTCTAACAATTCAGTGTGCACACCTCCATGCAGACACAGTCATTCTAACAGATCAGTGTGCACACCTCCATGTAGACACACTCATTCTAACATTTCAGTGTGCATACCTCCACAGGGACACACTCATTCTAACAGTTCAGTGTGCACACCTCCATGTGGACACACATATTATAACAGTACAGTGTGCACACCTCCATGTGGACATATTCTAACAGTTCAGTGTGCACACCTCCATGTGGACACACTCATTCTAACAGTTCAGTGTGCACACCTCCATGTGGACACACTCATTCTAACAGTTCAGTGTGCACACCTCCATGCTTTCACACTCATTCTAACAGTTCAGTGTGCACACCTCCATGTGGACACACTCATTCTAACAGTTCTGTGTGCACACCTCCATGTGGGCACACTCATTCTAACAGTTCAGTGTGCAAACCTCCATGTGGACACACTCATTCTAACTGTTCAGAGTGCACGCCTCAACAGGGACACACTCATTCTAACATTTCAATGTGCACACCTCCACCGGGACACACTCATTCTAACAGTTCAGTGTGCACACCTCCATGTGGGCACACTCCTTCTAACAATAGAGTGTGCACACCTCCATGTGGACATATTCTAACAGTTCACTGTGCACACCTCCATGTGGGCACACTCATTCTAACAGTTCAGTGTGCACACCTCCATGTGGACACACTCATTCTAACAGTTCAGTGTGCACACCTCTATGTGGGCACACTCATTCTAACAGTTCAGTGTGCACACCTCCAGAGGGACACACTCATTCTAACACTTCAGTGTGCACATCTCCATGTGGGCACACTCATTCTAACAGTTCAGTGTGCACACCTCCATGTGGACACACTCATTCTAACAGTTCAATGTGCTCACCTCCATGTGGACACATTCTAACAGTTCAGTGTGCTCACCTCCATGTAGACACACTCATTCTAACAATTCAGTGTGCACACCTCCATGCAGACACAGTCATTCTAACAGATCAGTGTTCACACCTCCATGTAGACACACTCATTCTAACATTTCAGTGTGCATACCTCCACAGGGACACATTCATTCTAACAGTTCAGTGTGCACACCTCCATGTGGACACACTCATTCTAACAATACAGTGTGCACACCTCCATGTGGACATATTCTAACAGTTCAGTGTGCACACCTCCATGTGGACACACTCATTCTAACAGTTCAGTGTGCACACCTCCATGTAAACACACTCATTCTAACAGTTCAGTGTGCACACCTCCATGTGGGCACACTCATTCTAAAAGTTCAGTGTGCACACCTCCATGTGGACACACACATTCTAACATATCAATGTGCACACCTCCATGTGGACACACTCATTCTAACAGTTCAGTGTGCACACCTCCACAGGGACACACTCATTCTAACAGTTCAGTGTGCACACCTCCATGTGGACACACTCATTCTAACAGTTCAGTGTGCACACCTCCATGTGGGCACACTCATTCTAAGAGTTCAGTGTGCACACCTCCATGTGGACACACTCATTCTAACAGTTCAGAGTGCACGCCTCAAAAGGGACACACTCATTCTAACATTTCAATGTGCACACCTCCACCGGGACACACTCATTCTAACAGTTCAGTGTGCACACCTCCATGTGGGCACACTCCTTCTAACAATACAGTGTGCACACATCCATGTGGACATATTCTAACAGTTCAGTGTGCACACCTCCATGTGGGCACACTCCTTCTAACAATAGAGTGTGCACACCTCCATGTGGACATATTCTAACAGTTCACTGTGCACACCTCCATGTGGGCACACTCATTCTAACAGTTCAGTGTGCACACCTCCATGTGGACACATTCATTCTAACAGTTCAGTGTGCACACCTCCATGTGGGCATACTCATTCTAACAGTTCAGTGTGCACACCTCTATGTGGGCACACTCATTCTAACATTTCAGGGTGCACACCTCCATGTGGGCACACTCATTCTAACAGTTCAGTGTGCACACCTCCATGTGGACACACTCATTCTAACAGTTCAGTGTGCACACCTCCATGTGGACACACTCATTCTAACAGTTCAGTGTGCACACCTCCATGTGGACACAGTCATTCTAACAGTTCAGTGTGCACAACTCCATGTGGGCACACACATTCTAACAGTTCAGTGTGCACACCTCCATGTGGACACAGTCATTCTAACAGTTCAGTGTGCACAACTCTATGTTGGCACACTCATTCTAACAGTTCAGTGTGCACACCTCCATGTGGACACACTCATTCTAACAGTTCATTGTGCACACCTCCATGCTTGCACACTCATTCTAACAGTTCAGTGTGCACACCTCCATGTGGACACACTCATTCTAACAGTTCAGTGTGCACACCTCCATGTGGGCACACTCATTCTAACAGTTCAGTGTGCACACCTCCATGTGGACACACTCATTCTAACAGTTCAGGTGCACGCCTCAACAGGGACACACTCATTCTAACATTTCAATGTACACACCTCCACCGGGACACACTCATTCTAACAGTTCAGTGTGCACACCTCCATGTGGGCACACTCCTTCTAACAATAGAGTGTGCACACCTCCATGTGGACATATTCTAACAGTTCACTGTGCACACCTCCATGTGGGCACACTCATTCTAACAGTTCAGTGTGCACACCTCCATGTGGACACATTCATTCTAACAGTTCAGTGTGCACACCTCCATGAGGGCATACTAATTCTAACAGTTCAGTGTGCACACCTCTATGTGGGCACACTCATTCTAACATTTCAGTGTGCATACCTCCACAGGGACACACTCATTCTAACAGTTCAGTGTGCACACCTCCATGTGGACACACTCATTATAACAGTACAGTGTGCACACCTCCATGTGGACATATTCTAACAGTTCAGTGTGCACACCTCCATGTGGACACACTCATTCTAACAGTTCAGTGTGCACACCTCCATGTGGACACACTCATTCTAACAGTTCAGCGTGCACACCTCTATGCTTGCACACTCATTCTAACAGTTCAGTGTGCACACCTCCATGTGGACACACTCATTCTAACAGTTCAGTGTGCACACCTCCATGTGGGCACACTCATTCTAACAGTTCAGTGTGCAAACCTCCATGTGGACACACTCATTCTAACAGTTCAGAGTGCACGCCTCAACAGGGACACACTCACTCTAACATTTCAATGTGCACACCTCCACTGGGACACACTCATTCTAACAGTTCAGTGTGCACACCTCCATGTGGGCACACTCCTTCTAACAATAGAGTGTGCACACCTCCATGTGGACATATTCTAACAGTTCACTGTGCACACCTCCATGTGGGCACACTCATTCTAACAGTTCAGTGTGCACACCTCCATGTGGACACACTCATTCTAACAGTTCAGTGTGCACACCTCTATGTGGGCACACTCATTCTAACAGTTCAGTGTGCACACCTCCACAGGGACACACTCATTCTAACATTTCTGTGTGCACACCTCCATGTGGGCACACTCATTCTAACAGTTCAGTGTGCACACCTCCATGTGGACACACTCATTCTAACAGTTCAGTGTGCACACCTCCATGTGGACACAGTCATTCTAACAGTTCAGTGTGCACACCTCCATGTAGACACATTCATTCTAACAGTTCAGTATGCACACCTCCATGTGGACACACTCATTCTAACAGTTCAGTGTGCACATCTCCACAGGACACACTCATTCTAACATTTCAGTGTGCACACCTCCACAGGGACACACTCATTCTAGCAGTTCAGTGTGCACACCTCCATGTGGACACACTCATTCTAACAGTTCAATGTGCTCACCTCCATGTGGACACATTCTAACAGTTCAGTGTGCTCACCTCCATGTAGACACACTCATTCTAACAATTCAGTGTGCACACCTCCATGCAGACACAGTCATTCTAACAGATCAGTGTTCACACCTCCATGTAGACACACACATTCTAACATTTCAGTGTGCATACCTCCACAGGGACACATTCATTCTAACAGTTCAGTGTGCACACCTCCATGTGGACACACTCATTATAACAGTACAGTGTGCACACCTCCATGTGGACATATTCTAACAGTTCAGTGTGCACACCTCCATGTGGACACACTCATTCTAACAGTTCAGTGTGCACAACTCCATGTGGACACACTCATTCTAACAGTTCAGTGTGCACACCTCCATGTGGGCACACTCATTCTAAAAGTTCAGTGTGCACACCTCCATGTGGACACACACATTCTAACATATCAATGTGCACACCTCCATGTGGACACACTCATTCTAACAGTTCAGTGTGCACACCTCCATGCTTGCACACTCATTCTAACAGTTCAGTGTGCACACCTCCATGTGGACACACTCATTCTAACAGTTCAGTGTGCACACCTCCATGTGGGCACACTCATTCTAAGAGTTCAGTGTGCACACCTCCATGTGGACACACTCATTCTAACAGTTCAGAGTGCACGCCTCAACAGGGACACACTCATTCTAACATTTCAATGTGCACACCTCCACCGGGACACACTCATTCTAACAGTTCAGTGTACACACCTCCATGTGGGCACACTCCTTCTAACAATACAGTGTGCACACATCCATGTGGACATATTCTAACAGTTCAGTGTGCACACCTCCATGTGGACACACTCATTCTAACAGTTCAGTGTGCACACCTCCATGTGGGCATACTCATTCTAACAGTTCAGTGTGCACAGCTCTATGTGGGCACACTCATTCTAACAGTTCAGTGTGCACACCTCCACAGGGACACACTCATTCTAACATTTCAGGGTGCACACCTCCATGTGGGCACACTAATTCTAACAGTTCAGTGTGCACACCTCCATGTGGACACAGTCATTCTAACAGTTCAGTGTGCACAACTCCATGTGGGCACACACATTCTAACAGTTCAGTGTGCACACCTCCATGTGCACACAGTTTTTCTAACAGTTCAGTGTGCACAACTCTATGTTGGCACACTCATTCTAACAGTTCAGTGTGCACACCTCCATGTGGACACACTCATTCTAACAGTTCATTGTGCACACCTCCATGCTTGCACACTCATTCTAACAGTTCAGTGTGCACACCTCCATGTGGACACACTCATTCTAACAGTTCAGTGTGCACACCTCCATGTGGGCACACTCATTCTAACAGTTCAGTGTGCATACCTCCATGTGGGCACACTCATTCTAACAGTTCAGAGTGCACGCCTCAACAGGGACACACTCATTCTAACATTTCAATGTGCACACCTCCACCGGGACACACTCATTCTAACAGTTCAGTGTGCACACCTCCATGTGGGCACACTCCTTCTAACAATAGAGTGTGCACACCTCCATGTGGACATATTCTAACAGTTCACTGTGCACACCTCTATGTGGACACACTCATTCTAACAGTTCAGTGTGCACACCTCCATGTGGGCACACACATTCTAACAGTTCAGTGTGCACACCTCCATGTGGGCATACTCATTCTAACAGTTCAGTGTGCACACCTCTATGTGGGCACACTCATTCTAACAGTTCAGTGTGCACACCTCCACAGGGACACACTCATTCTAACATTTTAGGGTGCACACCTCCATGTGGGCACACTCATTCTAACAGTTCAGTGTGCACACCTCCATGTGGACACACTCATTCTAACAGTTCAGTGTGCACACCTCCACAGGGACACACTCATTCTAACATTTCAGTGTGCACACCTCCACAGGGACACACTCATTCTAACAGTTCAATGTGCACACCTCCATGTGGACACACTCATTCTAACAGTTCAAAGTGCACACCTCCATGTGGACACACTCATTCTAACAGTCAAAGTGCTCACCTCCATGTGGACACATTCTAACAGTTCAGTGTGCTCACCTCCATGTAGACACACTCACTCTAACAATTCAGTGTAAACACCTCCATGCAGACACAGTCATTCTAACAGATCAGTGTGCACACCTCCATGTAGACACACTCATTCTAACAGTTCAGTGTGCACACCTCCATGTGGACACACTCATTCTAACAGTTCAGTGTGCACACCTCCACAGGACACACTCATTCTAACATTTCAGTGTGCACACCTCCAGAGGGACACACTCATTCTAACAGTTTAATGTGCACACCTCCATGTGGACACACTCATTCTAACAGTTCAATGTGCTCACCTCCATGTGGACACATTCTAACAGTTCAGTGTGCTCACCTCCATGTAGACACACACATTCTAACAATTCAGTGTGCACACCTCCATGCAGACACAGTCATTCTAACAGATCAGTGTTCACACCTCCATGTAGACTCCCTCATTCTAACATTTCAGTGTGCATACCTCCACAGGGACACACTCATTCTAACAGTTCAGTGTGCACACCTCCATGTGGACACACTCATTATAACAGTACAGTGTGCACACCTCCATGTGGACATATTCTAACAGTTCAGTGTGCACACCTCCATGTGGACACACTCATTCTAACAGTTCAGTGTGCAGCCCTCCATGTGGACACACTCATTCTAACAGTTCAGTGTGCACACCTCCATGCTGGCACACTCATTCTAACAGTTCAGTGTGCACACCTCCATGTGGACACACACATTCTAACAGATCAGTGTGCACACCTCCATGTGGACACACTCATTCTAACAGTTCAGTGTGCACACCTCCACAGGGACACACTCATTCTAACAGTTCAGTGTGCACACCTCTATGTGGGCACACTCATTCTAACAGTTCAGTGTGCACACCTCCACAGGGACACACTCATTCTAACATTTCAGTGTGCACACCTCCACAGGGACACACTCATTTTAACAGTTCAATGTGCACACCTCCATGTGGACACACTCATTCTAACAGTTCAAAGTGCTCACCTCCGTGTGGACACATTCTAACAGTTCAGTGTGCTCACCTCCATGTAGACACACTCACTCTAACAATTCAGTGTGCACACCTCCATGCAGACACAGTCATTCTAACAGATCAGTGTGCACACCTCCATGTAGACACACTCATTCTAACAGTTCAGTATGCACACCTCCATGTGGACACACTCATTCTAACAGTTCAGTGTGCACACTTCCACAGGACACACTCATTCTAACATTTCAGTGTGCAGACCTCCACAGGGACACACTCATTCTAGCAGTTCAATGTGCACACCTCCATGTGGACACACTCATTCTAACAGTTCAATGTGCTCACCTCCATGTAGACACATTCTAACAGTTCAGTGTGCTCACCTCCATGTAGACACACTCATTCTAACAATTTAGTGTGCACACCTCCATGCAGACACAGTCATTCTAACAGATCAGTGTTCACACCTCCATGTAGACACACTCATTCTAACATTTCAGTGTGCATACCTCCACAGGGACACACTCATTCTAACAGTTCAGTGTGAACACCTCCATGTGGACACACTCATTATAACAGTTCAGTGTGCACACCTCCATGTGGACATATTCTAACAGTTCAGTGTGCACACCTCCATGTGGACACACTCATTCTAACAGTTCAGTGTGCACACCTCCATGTGGACACACTCATTCTAACAGTTCAGTGTGCACACCTCCATGTGGACACACTCATTCTAACAGTTCAGTGTGCACACCTCCATGTGGGCACACTCATTCTAACAGTTCAGTGTGCACACCTCCATGTGGACACACACATTCTAACAGATCAGTGTGCACACCTCCATGTGGACACACTCATTCTAACAGTTCAGTGTGCACACCTCCACAGGGACACACTCATTCTAACAGTTCAGTGTGCACACCTCCATGTGGACACACTCATTCTAACAGTTCAGTGTGCACACCTCCATGTGGGCACACTCATTCTAACAGTTCAGTGTGCACACTTCCATGTGGACACACTCTTTCTAACAGTTCAGAGTGCACACCTCAACAGGGACACACTCATTCTAACATTTCAATGTGCACACCTCCACCGGGACACACTCATTCTAACAGTTCAGTGTGCACACCTCCATGTGGACACAGTCATTCTAACAGTTCAGTGTGCACACCTCCATGTGGGCACACTCATTCTAACAGTTGAGTGTGCACACCTCCATATGGACACACTCATTCTAACAGTTCAGTGTGCACACCTCCATGTGGACACACTCATTCTAACAGTTCAGTGTGCACACCTCCATGTGGACAAATTCTAACACTTCAGTGTGCACACCTCCATGTGGACACATACATTCTAACATTTCAGTGTGCACACTTCCACAGGGACACACTCATTCTAACAGTTCAGTGTGCACACCTCCATGTGGACACACTCATTCTAACAGTTCAGTGTGCACACCTACATGTGGGCACACACCTTCTAACAATACAGTGTGCACACCTCCATGTGGACATATTCTAACAGTTCACTGTGCACACCTCCATGTGGGCACACTCATTCTAAAAGTTCAGTGTGCTCACCTCCATGTGGACACACTCATTCTAACAGTTCAGTGTGCACACCTCCATGTGGGCATACTCATTCTAACAGTTCAGTGTGCACACCTCTATGTGGGCACACTCATTCTAACAGTTCAGTGTGCACACCTCCATGTGGGCATACTCATTCTAACAGTTCAGTGTGCACACCTCTATGTGGGCACACTCATTCTAACAGTTCAGTGTGCACACCTCCACAGGGAAACACTCATTCTAACATTTCAGTGTGCACACCTCCACAGGGACACACTCATTCTAACAGTTCAATGTGCACACCTCCATGTGGACACACTCATTCTAACAGTTCAATGTGCTCACCTCCATGTGGACACATTCTAACAGTTCAGTGTGCTCACCTCCATGTAGACACACTCATTCTAACAATTCAGTGTGCACACCTCCATGCAGACACAGTCATTCTAACAGATCAGTGTTCACACCTCCATGTAGACACCCTCATTCTAACATTTCAGTGTGCATACCTCCACAGGGACACACTCATTCTAACAGTTCAGTGTGCACACCTCCATGTGGACACACTCATTATAACAGTACAGTGTGCACACCTCCATGTGGACATATTCTAACAGTTCAGTGTGCAGCCCTCCATGTGGACACACTCATTCTAACAGTTCAGTGTGCACACCTCCATGCTGGCACACTCATTCTAACAGTTCAGTGTGCACACCTCCATGTGGACACACACATTCTAACAGATCAGTGTGCACACCTCCATGTGGACACACTCATTCTAACAGTTCAGTGTGCACACCTCACAGCGACACACTCATTCTAACAGTTCAGTGTGCACACCTCCATGTGGACACACTCATTCTAACAGTTCAGTGTGCACACCTCCATGTGGGCACACTCATTCTAACAGTTCAGTATGCACACCTCCATGTGGACACAGTCATTCTAACAGTTCAGTGTGCACACCTCCATGTGGACACACACATTCTAACAGATCAGTGTGCACACCTCCATGTGGACACAATCATTCTAACAGTTCAGTGTGCACACCTCCACAGGGACACAGTAATTCTAACAGTTCAGTGTGCACACCTC
Source organism: Peromyscus eremicus (assembly GCF_949786415.1). Classification (NCBI taxonomy): domain Eukaryota; kingdom Metazoa; phylum Chordata; class Mammalia; order Rodentia; family Cricetidae; genus Peromyscus; species Peromyscus eremicus. The sequence continues at coordinate 14,117 of NW_026736116.1, forward strand.
CATGTGGACACACTCATTCTAACAGTTCAGTGTGCACACCTCCATGTGGGCACACTCATTCTAACAGTTCAGTGTGCACACCTCCATGTGGACACACTCTTTCTAACAGTGCAGAGTGCACGCCTCAACAGGGACACACTCATTCTAACATTTCAATGTGCACACCTCCACCGGGACACACTCATTCTAACAGTTCAGTGTGCACACCTCCATGTGGGCACAGTCATTCTAACAGTTCAGTGTGCACACCTCCATGTGGGCACACTCACTCTAACAGTTGAGTGTGTACACCTCCATATGGACACACTCATTCTAACAGTTCAGTGTGCACACCTCCATGTGGACACACTCATTCTAACAGTTCAGTGTGCACACCTCCATGTGGACAAATTCTAACACTTCAGTGTGCACACCTCCATGTGGACACATACATTCTAACATTTCAGTGTGCACACTTCCACAGGGACACACTCATTCTAACAGTTCAGTGTGCACACCTCCATGTGGACACACTCATTCTAACAGTTCAGTGTGCACACCTCCATGTGGGCACACACCTTCTAACAATACAGTGTGCACACCTACATGTGGACATATTCTAACAGTTCACTGTGCACACCTCCATGTGGGCACACTCATTCTAAAAGTTCAGTGTGCACACCTCCATGTGGACACACTCATTCTAACAGTTCAGTGTGCACACCTCCATGTGGGCATACTCATTCTAACAGTTCAGTGTGCACACCTCTATGTGGGCACACTCATTCTAACAGTTCAGTGTGCACACCTCCATGTGGGCATACTCATTCTAACAGTTCAGTGTGCACACCTCTATGTGGGCACACTCATTCTAACAGTTCAGTGTGCACACCTCCACAGGGAAACACTCATTCTAACATTTCAGTGTGCACACCTCCACAGGGACACACTCATTCTAACAGTTGAATGTGCACACCTCCATGTGGACACACTCATTCTAACAGTTCAAAGTGCTCACCTCCATGTGGACACATTCTAACAGTTTAGTGTGCTCACCTTTATGTAGACACACTCACTCTAACAATTCAGTGTGCACACCTCCATGCAGACACAGTCATTCTAACAGTTCAGTGTGCACACCTCCATGTGGACACACTCATTCTAACAGTTCAGTGTGCACACCTCCATGTGGGCACACACCTTCTAACAATACAGTGTGCACACCTACATGTGGACATATTCTAACAGTTCACTGTGCACACCTCCATGTGGGCACACTCATTCTAAAAGTTCAGTGTGCACACCTCCATGTGGACACACTCATTCTAACAGTTCAGTGTGCACACCTCCATGTGGGCATACTCATTCTAACAGTTCAGTGTGCACACCTCTATGTGGGCACACTCATTCTAACAGTTCAGTGTGCACACCTCCATGTGGGCATACTCATTCTAACAGTTCAGTGTGCACACCTCTATGTGGGCACACTCATTCTAACAGTTCAGTGTGCACACCTCCACAGGGAAACACTCATTCTAACATTTCAGTGTGCACACCTCCACAGGGACACACTCATTCTAACAGTTCAATGTGCACACCTCCATGTGGACACACTCATTCTAACAGTTCAAAGTGCTCACCTCCATGTGGACACATTCTAACAGTTTAGTGTGCTCACCTTTATGTAGACACACTCACTCTAACAATTCAGTGTGCACACCTCCATGTGGACACACTCATTCTAACAGTTCAGTGTGCACACCTCCATGTGGACACACTCATTCTAACAGTTCAGTGTGCACAGCTCCATGTGGGCACACTCATTCTAACAGTTCAGTGTGCACACCTCCATGTGGACACACACATTCTAACAGATCAGTGTGCACACCTCCATGTGGACACAATCATTCTAACAGTTCAGTGGGCACACCTCCACAGGGACACAGTCATTCTAACAGTTCAGTGTGCACACCTCCATGTGGACACACTCATTCTAACAGTTCAGTGTGCACACCTCCATGTGGGCACACTCATTCTAACAGTTCAGTGTGCACACCTCCATGTGGACACAGTCTTTCTAACAGTTCAGAGTGCACGCCTCAACAGGGACACACTCATTCTAACATTTCAATGTGCACACGTCCACCGGGACACACTCATTCTAACAGTTCAGTGTGCACACCTCCATGTGGGCACAGTCATTCTAACAGTTCAGTGTGCACACCTCCATGTGGGCACACTCATTCTAACAGTTGAGTGTGTACACCTCCATATGGACACACTCATTCTAACAGTTCAGTGTGCACACCTCCATGTGGACACACTCATTCTAACAGTTCAGTGTGCACACCTCCATGTGGACAAATTCTAACACTTCAGTGTGCACACCTCCATGTGGACACATACATTCTAACATTTCAGTGTGCACACTTCCACAGGGACACACTCATTCTAACAGTTCAGTGTGCACACCTCCATGTGGACACACTCATTCTAACAGTTCAGTGTGCACACCTCCATGTGGGCACACACCTTCTAACAATACAGTGTGCACACCTACATGTGGACATATTCTAACAGTTCACTGTGCACACCTCCATGTGGGCACACTCATTCTAAAAGTTCAGTGTGCACACCTCCATGTGGACACACTCATTCTAACAGTTCAGTGTGCACACCTCCATGTGGGCATACTCATTCTAACAGTTCAGTGTGCACACCTCTATGTGGGCACACTCATTCTAACAGTTCAGTGTGCACACCTCCATGTGGGCATACTCATTCTAACAGTTCAGTGTGCACACCTCTATGTGGGCACACTCATTCTAACAGTTCAGTGTGCACACCTCCACAGGGAAACACTCATTCTAACATTTCAGTGTGCACACCTCCACAGGGACACACTCATTCTAACAGTTCAATGTGCACACCTCCATGTGGACACACTCATTCTAACAGTTCAAAGTGCTCACCTCCATGTGGACACATTCTAACAGTTTAGTGTGCTCACCTTTATGTAGACACACTCACTCTAACAATTCAGTGTGCACACCTCCATGCAGACACAGTCATTCTAACAGATCAGTGTGCACACCTCCATGTAGACACACTCATTCTAACAGTTCAGTATGCAAACCTCCATATGGACACAGTCATTCTAACAGTTCAGTGTGCACACCTCCACAGGACACACTCATTCTAACATTTCAGTGTGCACACCTCCACAGGGACACACTCATTCTAACAGTTCAATGTGCACACTTCCATGTGGACACACTCATTCTAACAGTTCAATGTGCTCACCTCCATGTGGACACATTCTAACAGTTCAGTGTGCTCACCTCCATGTAGACACACTCATTCTAACAATTCAGTGTGCACACCTCCATGCAGACACAGTCATTCTAACATTTCAGTGTGCATACCTCCACAGGGACACACTCATTCTAACAGTTCAGTGTGCACACCTCCATGTGGACACACTCATTATAACAGTACAGTGTGCACACCTCCATGTGGACATATTCTAACAGTTCAGTGTGCACACCTCCATGTGGACACACTCATTCTAACAGTTCAGTGTGCACACCTCCATGTGGACACACTCATTCTAACAGTTCAGTGTGCACACCTCCATGCTGGCACACTCATTCTAACAGTTCAGTGTGCACACCTCCATGTGGACACACTCATTCTAACAGTTCAGTGTGCACACCTCCATGTGGACACACTCATTCTAACAGTTCAGTGTGCACACCTCCATGTGGACACAGTCATTCTAACAGTTCAGTGTGCACACCTCCATGTGGGCATACTCATTCTAACAGTTCAGAGTGCACGCCTCAACAGGGACACACTCATTCTAACATTTCAATGTGCACACCTCCACCGGGACACACTCATTCTAACAGTTCAGTGTGCACACCTCCATGTGGGCACACTCCTTCTAACAATATAGTGTGCACACCTCCATGTGGACATATTCTAACAGTTCAGTGTGCACACCTCTATGTGGGCACACTCATTCTAACAGTTCAGTGTGCACACCTCCACAGGGACACACTCATTCTAACATTTCAGGGTGCACACCTCCATGTGGGCACACTCATTGTAACAGTTCAGTGTGCACACCTCCATGTGGACACACTCATTCTAACAGTTCAGTGTGCACACCTCCATGTGGACACAGTCATTCTAACAGTTCAGTGTGCACACCTCCATGTGGGCATACTCATTCTAACAGTTCAGTGTGCACACCTCTATGTGGGCACACTCATTCTAACAGTTCAGTGTGCACACCTCCACAGGGACACACTCATTCTAACATTTCAGTGTGCACACCTCCATGTGGACACACACATTCTAACAGATCAGTGTGCACACCTCCATGTGGACACACTCATTCTAACAGTTCAGTGTGCACACCTCCACAGGGACACACTCATTCTAACAGTTCAGTGTGCACACCTCCATGTGGACACACTCATTCTAACAGTTCAGTGTGCACACCTCCATGTGGACACACTCATTCTAACAGACCAGTGTGCACACCTCCATGTGGACACACTCTTTCTAACAGTTCAGAGTACACGCCTCAACAGGGACACACTCATTCTAACATTTCAATGTGCACACCTCCACCGGGACACACTCATTCTAACAGTTCAGTGTGCACACCTCCATGTGGGCACAGTCATTCTAACAGTTCAGTGTGCACACCTCCATGTGGGCACACTCATTCTAACAGTTGAGTGTGCACACCTCCATATGGACACACTCATTCTAACAGTTCAGAATGCACACCTCCATGTGGACACACTAATTCTAACAGTTCAGTGTGCACAACTCCATGTGGGCACACACCTTCTAACAATACAGTGTGCACACCTCCATGTGGACATATTCTAACAGTTCACTGTGCACACCTCCATGTGGGCACACTCATTCTAAATGTTCAGTGTGCACACCTCCATGTGGACACACTCATTCTAACAGTTCAGTGTGCACAGCTCCATGTGGGCATACTCATTCTAACAGTTCAGTGTGCATACCTCTATGTGGGCACACTCATTCTAACAGTTCAGTGTGCACACCTCCATGTGGGCATACTCATTCTAACAGTTCAGTGTGCACACCTCTATGTGGGCACACTCATTCTAACAGTTCAGTGTGCACACCTCCACAGGGAAACACTCATTCTAACATTTCAGTGTGCACACCTCCAAAGGGACTCACTCATTCTAACAGTTCAATGTGCACACCTCCATGTGGACACACTCATTCTAACAGTTCAATGTGCTCACCTCCATGTGGACACATTCTAACAGTTCAGTGTGCTCAGCTCCATGTAGACACACTCATTCTAACAATTCAGTGTGCACACCTCCATGCAGACACAGTCATTCTAACAGATCAGTGTTCACACCTCCATGTAGACACACTCATTCTAACATTTCAGTGTGCATACCTCCACAGGGACACACTCATTCTAACAGTTCAATGTGCACACCTCCACAGGGACACACTCATTATAACAGTACAGTGTGCACACCTCCATGTGGACATATTCTAACTGTTCAGTGTGCACACCTCCATGTGGACACACTCATTCTAACAGTTCAGTGTGCAGCCCTCCATGTGGACACACTCATATTAACAGTTCAGTGTGCACACCTCCATGCTGGCACACTCATTCTAACAGTTCAATGTGCACACCTCCATGTGGACACACACATTCTAACAGATCAGTGTGCACACCTCCATGTGGACACACTCATTCTAACAGTTCAGTGTGCACACCTCCACAGGGACACACTCATTCTAACAGTTCAGTGTGCACACCTCCATGTGGGCACACTCATTCTAACAGTTCAGTGTGCACACCTCCATGTGGACACACTCACTCTAACAGTTCAGTGTGCACACCTCCATGTGGACACAGTCATTCTAACAGTTCAGTGTGCACACCTCCATGTAGACGCATTCATTCTAACAGTTCAGTATGCACACCTCCATGTGGACACACTCATTCTAACAGTTCAGTGTGCACATCTCCACAGGACACACTCATTCTAACATTTCAGTGTGCACACCTCCACAGGGACACACTCATTCTAGCAGTTCAGTGTGCACACCTCTATGTGGACACACTCATTCTAACAGTTCAATGTGCTCACCTCCATGTGGACACATTCTAACAGTTCAGTGTGCTCACCTCCATGTAGACACACTCATTCTAACAATTCAGTGTGCACACCTCCATGCAGACACAGTCATTCTAACAGATCAGTGTTCACGCCTCCATTTAGACACACTCATTCTAACATTTCAGTGTGCATACCTCCACAGGGACACATTCATTCTAACAGTTGAGTGTGCACACCTCCATGTGGGCACACTCATTCTAAAAGTTCAGTGTGCACACCTCCATGTGGACACACACATTCTAACATATCAATGTGCACACCTCCATGTGGACACACTCATTCTAACAGTTCAGTGTGCACACCTCCACAGGGACACACTCATTCTAACAGTTCAGTGTGCACACCTCCATGTGGACACACTCATTCTAACAGTTCAGTGTGCACACCTCCATGTGGGCACACTCATTCTAAGAGTTCAGTGTGCACACCTCCATGTGGACACACTCATTCTAACAGTTCAGAGTGCACGCCTCAACAGGGACACACTCATTCTAACATTTCAATGTGCACACCTCCACCAGGACACACTCATTCTAACAGTTCAGTGTGCACACCTCCATGTGGGCACACTCCTTCTAACAATAGAGTGTGCAAACATCCATGTGGACATATTCTAACAGTTCAGTGTGCACACCTCCATGTGGACACACTCATTCTAACAGTTCAGTGTGCACACCTCCATGTGGGCATACTCATTCTAACAGTTCAGTGTGCACACCTCTATGTGGGCACACTCATTCTAACAGTTCAGTGTGCACACCTCCACAGGGACACACTCATTCTAAAATTTCAGGGTGCACACCTCCATGTGGGCACACTCATTCTAACAGTTCAGTGTGCACACCTCCATGTGGACACACTCATTCTAACAGTTCAGTGTGCACACCTCCATGTGGACACAGTCATTCTAACAGTTCAGTGTGCACAACTCCATGTGGGCACACACATTCTAACAGTTCAGTGTGCACACCTCCATGTGGACACAGTCATTCTAACAGTTCAGTGAGCACAACTCTATGTTGGCACACTCATTCTAACAGTTCAGTGTGCACACCTCAATGTGGACACACTCATTCTAACAGTTCATTGTGCACACCTCCATGCTTGCACACTCATTCTAACAGTTCAGTGTGCACACCTCCATGTGGACACACTCATTCTAACAGTTCAGTGTGCACACCTCCATGTGGGCACACTCATTCTAACAGTTCAGTGTGCATACCTCCATGTGGGCACACTCATTCTAACAGTTCAGAGTGCACGCCTCAACAGGGACACACTCATTCTAACATTTCAATGTGCACACCTCCACCGGGACACACTCATTCTAACAGTTCAGTGTGCACACCTCCATGTGGGCACACTCCTTCTAACAATAGAGTGTGCACACCTCCATGTGGACATATTCTAACAGTTCACTGTTCACACCTCCATGTGGACACACTCATTCTAACAGTTCAGTGTGCACACCTCCATGTGGGCACACACATTCTAACAGTTCAGTGTGCACACCTCCATGTGGGCATACTCATTGTAACAGTTCAGTGTGCTCACCTCTATGTGGGCACACTCATTCTAACAGTTCAGTGTGCACACCTCCACAGGGACACACTCATTCTTACATTTTAGGGTGCACACCTCCATGTGGGCACACTCATTCTAACAGTTCAGTGTGCACACCTCCATGTGGACACACTCATTATAACAGTTCAGTGTGCACACCTCCACAGGGACACACTCATTCTAACATTTCAGTGTGCACACCTCCACAGGGACACACTCATTCTAACAGTTCAATGTGCACACCTCCATGTGGACACACTCATTCTAACAGTTCAAAGTGCACACCTCCATGTGGACACACTCATTCTAACAGTTCAAAGTGCTCACCTCCATGTGGACACATTCTAACAGTTCAGTGTGCTCACCTCCATGTAGACACACTCACTCTAACAATTCAGTGTAAACACCTCCATGCAGACACAGTCATTCTAACAGATCAGTGTGCACACCTCCATGTAGACACACTCATTCTAACAGTTCAGTATGCACACCTCCATGTGGACACACTCATTCTAACAGTTCAGTGTGCACACCTCCACAGGACACACTCATTCTAACAGTTCAGTGTGCACACCTCCATGCTGGCACACTCATTCTAACAGTTCAGTGTGCACACCTCCATGTGGACACACACATTCTAACAGATCAGTGTGCACACCTCCATGTGGACACACTCATTCTAACAGTTCAGTGTGCACACCTCCACAGGGACACACTCATTCTAACAGTTCTGTGTGCACACCTCTATGTGGGCACACTCATTCTAACAGTTCAGTGTTCACACCTCCACAGGGACACACTCATTCTAACATTTCAGTGTGCACACCTCCACAGGGACACACTCATTTTAACAGTTCAATGTGCACACCTCCATGTGGACACACTCATTCTAACAGTTCAAAGTGCTCACCTCCATGTGGACACATTCTAACAGTTCAGTGTGCTCACCTCCATGTAGACACACTCACTCTAACAATTCAGTGTGCACACCTCCATGCAGACACAGTCATTCTAACAGATCAGTGTGCACACCTCCATGTAGACACACTCATTCTAACAGTTCAGTATGCACACCTCCATGTGGACACACTCATTCTAACAGTTCAGAGTGCACACTTCCACAGGACACACTCATTCTAACATTTCAGTGTGCAGACCTCCACAGGGACACACTCATTCTAGCAGTTCAATGTGCACACCTCCATGTGGACACACTCATTCTAACAGTTCAATGTGCTCACCTCCATGTGGACACATTCTAACAGTTCAGTGTGCTCACCTCCATGTAGACACACTCATTCTAACAATTCAGTGTGCACACCTCCATGCAGACACAGTCATTCTAACAGATCAGTGTTCACACCTCCATGTAGACACACTCATTCTAACATTTCAGTGTGCATACCTCCACAGGGACACACTCATTCTAACAGTTCAGTGTGTACACCTCCATGTGGACACACTCATTATAACAGTACAGTGTGCACACCTCCATGTGGACATATTCTAACAGTTCAGTGTGCACACCTCCATGTGGACACACTCATTCTAACAGTTCAGTGTGCACACCTCCATGTGGACACACTCATTCTAACAGTTAGTGTGCACACCTCCATGTGGGCACACTCATTCTAACAGTTCAGTGTGCACACCTCCATGTGGACACACACATTCTAACAGATCAGTGTGCACACCTCCATGTGGACACACTCATTCTAACAGTTCAGTGTGCACACCTCCACAGGGACACACTCATTCTAACAGTTCAGTGTGCACACCTCCATGTGGACACACTCATTCTAACAGTTCAGTGTGCACACCTCCATGTGGGCACACTCATTCTAACAGTTCAGTGTGCACACCTCCATGTGGACACACTCTTTCTAACAGTTCAGAGTGCACACCTCAACAGGGACACACTCATTCTAACATTTCAATGTGCACACCTCCAACGGGACACACTCATTCTAACAGTTCAGTGTGCACACCTCCATGTGGACACAGTCATTCTAACAGTTCAGTGTGCACACCTCCATGTGGGCACACTCATTCTAACAGTTGAGTGTGCACACCTCCATATGGACACACTCATTCTAACAGTTCAGTGTGCACACCTCCATGTGGACACACTCATTCTAACAGTTCAGTGTGCACACCTCCATGTGGACAAATTCTAAACACTTCAGTGTGCACACCTCCATGTGGACACATACATTCTAACATTTCAGTGTGCACACTTCCACAGGGACACACTCATTCTAACAGTTCAGTGTGCACACCTCCATGTGGACACACTCATTCCAACAGTTCAGTGTGCACACCTACATGTGGGCACACACCTTCTAACAATACAGTGTGCACACCTCCATGTGGACATATTCTAACAGTTCACTGTGCACACCTCCATGTGGGCACACTCATTCTAAAAGTTCAGTGTGCACACCTCCATGTGGACACACTCATTCTAACAGTTCAGTGTGCACACCTCCATGTGGACACAGTCATTCTAACAGTTCAGTGTGCACACCTCCATGTGGGCATACTCATTCTAACAGTTCAGAGTGCACGCCTCAACAGGGACACACTCATTCTAACATTTCAATGTGCACACCTCCACCGGGACACACTCATTCTAACAGTTCAGTGTGCACACCTCCATGTGGGCACACTCCTTCTAACAATATAGTGTGCACACCTCCATGTGGACATATTCTAACAGTTCAGTGTGCACACCTCCATGTCGGCATACTCATTCTAACAGTTCAGTGTGCACACCTCTATGTGGGCACACTCATTCTAACAGTTCAGTGTGCACACCTCCACAGGGACACACTCATTCTAACATTTCAGGGTGCACACCTCCATGTGGGCACACTCATTGTAACAGTTCAGTGTGCACACCTCCATGTGGACACACTCATTCTAACAGTTCAGTGTGCACACCTCCATGTGGACACAGTCATTCTAACAGTTCAGTGTGCACACCTCCATGTGGGCATACTCATTCTAACAGTTCAGTGTGCACACCTCTATGTGGGCACACTCATTCTAACAGTTCAGTGTGCACACCTCCACAGGGACACACTCATTCTAACATTTCAGTGTGCACACCTCCATGTGGACACACACATTCTAACAGATCAGTATGCACACCTCCATGTGGACACACTCATTCTAACAGTTCAGTGTGCACACCTCCACAGGGACACACTCATTCTAACAGTTCAGTGTGCACACCTGCATGTGGACACACTCATTCTAACAGTTCAGTGTGCACACCTCCATGTGGACACACTCATTCTAACAGACCAGTGTGCACACCTCCATGTGGACACACTCTTTCTAACAGTTCAGAGTACACGCCTCAACAGGGACACACTCATTCTAACATTTCAATGTGCACACCTCCACCGGGACACACTCATTCTAACAGTTCAGTGTGCACACCTCCATGTGGGCACAGTCATTCTAACAGTTCAGTGTGCACACCTCCATGTGGGCACACTCATTCTAACAGTTGAGTGTGCACACCTCCATATGGACACACTCATTCTAACAGTTCAGAATGCACACCTCCATGTGGACACACTAATTCTAACAGTTCAGTGTGCACACCTCCATGTGGGCACACACCTTCTAACAATACAGTGTGCACACCTCCATGTGGACATATTCTAACAGTTCACTGTGCACACCTCCATGTGGGCACACTCATTCTAAAAGTTCAGTGTGCACACCTCCATGTGGACACACTCATTCTAACAGTTCAGTGTGCACAGCTCCATGTGGGCATACTCATTCTAACAGTTCAGTGTGCATACCTCTATGTGGGCACACTCATTCTAACAGTTCAGTGTGCACACCTCCATGTGGGCATACTCATTCTAACAGTTCAGTGTGCACACCTCTATGTGGGCACACTCATTCTAACAGTTCAGTGTGCACACCTCCACAGGGAAACACTCATTCTAACATTTCAGTGTGCACACCTCCAAAGGGACTCACTCATTCTAACAGTTCAATGTGCACACCTCCATGTGGACACACTCATTCTAACAGTTCAATGTGCTCACCTCTATGTGGACACATTCTAACAGTTCAGTGTGCTCAGCTCCATGTAGACACACTCATTCTAACAATTCAGTGTGCACACCTCCATGCAGACACAGTCATTCTAACAGATCAGTGTTCACACCTCCATGTAGACACACTCATTCTAACATTTCAGTGTGCATACCTCCACAGGGACACACTCATTCTAACAGTTCAATGTGCACACCTCCACAGGGACACACTCATTATAACAGTACAGTGTGCACACCTCCATGTGGACATATTCTAACTGTTCAGTGTGCACACCTCCATGTGGACACACTCATTCTAACAGTTCAGTGTGCAGCCCTCCATGTGGACACACTCATATTAACAGTTCAGTGTGCACACCTCCATGCTGGCACACTCATTCTAACAGTTCAGTGTGCACACCTCCATGTGGACACACACATTCTAACAGATCAGTGTGCACACCTCCATGTGGACACACTCATTCTAACAGTTCAGTGTGCACACCTCCACAGGGACACACTCATTCTAACTGTTCAGTGTGCACACCTCCATGTGGACACACTCATTCTAACAGTTCAGTGTGCACACCTCCATGTGGGCACACTCATTCTAACAGTTCAGTATGCACACCTCCATGTGGACACAGTCATTCTAACAGTTCAGTGTGCACACCTCCATGTGGACACACTCATTCTAACAGTTCAGTGTGCACACCTCTATGTGGGCACACTCATTCTAACAGTTCAGTGTGCACACCTCCACAGGGACACACACATTCTAACATTTCAGTGTGCACACCTCCACAGGGACACACTCATTCTAACAGTTCAATGTGCACACCTCCATGTGGACACACTCATTCTAACAGTTCAAAGTGCTCACCTCCATGTGGACACATTCTAACAGTTCAGTGTGCGCACCTCCATGTAGACACAATCACTCTAACAATTCAGTGTGCACACCTCCATGCAGACACAGTCATTCTAACAGATCAGTGTGCACACTTCCATGTAGACACACTCATTCTAACAGTTCAGTATGCACACCTCCATATGGACACACTCATTCTAACAGTTCAGTGTGCACACCTCCACAGGACACACTCATTCTAACATTTCAGTGTGCACACCTCCACAGGGACACACTCATTCTAACAGTTCAGTGTGCACACCTCCATGTCGACACACACATTCTAACAGATCAGTGTGCACACCTCCATGTGGACACACTCATTCTAACAGTTCAGTGTGCACACCTCCACAGGGACACACTCATTCTAACATTTCAGTGTGCACACCTCCATGTGGGCACACTCATTCTAACAGTTCAGTGTGCACACCTCCATGTGGACACACTCACTCTAACAGTTCAGTGTGCACACCTCCATGTGGACACAGTCATTCTAACAGTTCAGTGTGCACACCTCCATGTAGACGCATTCATTCTAACAGTTCAGTATGCACACCTCCATGTGGACACACTCATTCTAACAGTTCAGTGTGCACATCTCCACAGGACACACTCATTCTAACATTTCAGTGTGCACACCTCACAGGGACACACTCATTCTAGCAGTTCAGTGTGCACACCTCTATGTGGACACACTCATTCTAACAGTTCAATGTGCTCACCTCCATGTGGACACATTCTAACAGTTCAGTGTGCTCACCTCCATGTAGACACACTCATTCTAACAATTCAGTGTGCACACCTCCATGCAGACACAGTCATTCTAACAGGTCAGTGTTCACGCCTCCATTTAGACACACTCATTCTAACATTTCAGTGTGCATACCTCCACAGGGACACATTCATTCTAACAGTTGAGTGTGCACACCTCCATGTGGGCACACTCATTCTAAAAGTTCAGTGTGCACACCTCCATGTGGACACACACATTCTAACATATCAATGTGCACACCTCCATGTGGACACACTCATTCTAACAGTTCAGTGTGCACACCTCCACAGGGACACACTCATTCTAACAGTTCAGTGTGCACACCTCCATGTGGACACACTCATTCTAACAGTTCAGTGTGCACACCTCCATGTGGGCACACTCATTCTAAGAGTTCAGTGTGCACACCTCCATGTGGACACACTCATTCTAACAGTTCAGAGTGCACGCCTCAACAGGGACACACTCATTCTAACATTTCAATGTGCACACCTCCACCGGGACACACTCATTCTAACAGTTCAGTGTGCACACCTCCATGTGGGCACACTCCTTCTAACAATAGAGTATGCAAACATCCATGTGGACATATTCTAACAGTTCAGTGTGCACACCTCCATGTGGACACACTCATTCTAACAGTTCAGTGTGCACACCTCCATGTGGGCATACTCATTCTAACAGTTCAGTGTGCACACCTCTATGTGGGCACACTCATTCTAACAGTTCAGTGTGCACACCTCCACAGGGACACACTCATTCTAAAATTTCAGGGTGCACACCTCCATGTGGGCACACTCATTCTAACAGTTCAGTGTGCACACCTCCATGTGGACACACTCATTCTAACAGTTCAGTGTGCACACCTCCATGTGGACACAGTCATTCTAACAGTTCAGTGTGCACAACTCCATGTGGGCACACACAATCTAACAGTTCAGTGTGCACACCTCCATGTGGACACAGTCATTCTAACAGTTCAGTGAGCACAACTCTATGTTGGCACACTCATTCTAACAGTTCAGTGTGCACACCTCCATGTGGACACACTCATTCTAACAGTTCATTGTGCACACCTCCATGCTTGCACACTCATTCTAACAGTTCAGTGTGCACACCTCCATGTGGACACACTCATTCTAACAGTTCAGTGTGCACACCTCCATGTGGGCACACTCATTCTAACAGTTCAGTGTGCATACCTCCATGTGGGCACACTCATTCTAACAGTTCAGAGTGCACGCCTCAACAGGGACACACTCATTCTAACATTTCAATGTGCACACCTCCACCGGGACACACTCATTCTAACAGTTCAGTGTGCACACCTCCATGTGGGCACACTCCTTCTAACAATAGAGTGTGCACATCTCCATGTGGACATATTCTAACAGTTCACTGTGCACACCTCCATGTGGACACACTCATTCTAACAGTTCAGTGTGCACACCTCCATGTGGGCACACACATTCTAACAGTTCAGTGTGCACACCTCCATGTGGGCATACTCATTGTAACAGTTCAGTGTGCTCACCTCTATGTGGCACACTCATTCTAACAGTTCAGTGTGCACACCTCCACAGGGACACACTCATTCTTACATTTTAGGGTGCACACCTCCATGTGGGCACACTCATTCTAACAGTTCAGTGTGCACACCTCCATGTGGACACACTCATTATAACAGTTCAGTGTGCACACCTCCACAGGGACACACTCATTCTAACATTTCAGTGTGCACACCTCCACAGGGACACACTCATTCTAACAGTTCAATGTGCACACCTCCATGTGGACACACTCATTCTAACAGTTCAAAGTGCACACCTCCATGTGGACACACTCATTCTAACAGTTCAAAGTGCTCACCTCCATGTGGACACATTCTAACAGTTCAGTGTGCTCACCTCCATGTAGACACACTCACTCTAACAATTCAGTGTAAACACCTCCATGCAGACACAGTCATTCTAACAGATCAGTGTGCACACCTCCATGTAGACACACTCATTCTAACAGTTCAGTATGCACACCTCCATGTGGACACACTCATTCTAACAGTTCAGTGTGCACACCTCCACAGGACACACTCATTCTAACAGTTCAGTGTGCACACCTCCATGCTGGCACACTCATTCTAACAGTTCAGTGTGCACACCTCCATGTGGACACACACATTCTAACAGATCAGTGTGCACACCTCCATGTGGACACACTCATTCTAACAGTTCAGTGTGCACACCTCCACAGGGACACACTCATTCTAACAGTTCTGTGTGCACACCTCTATGTGGGCACACTCATTCTAACAGTTCAGTGTGCACACCTCCACAGGGACACACTCATTCTAACATTTCAGTGTGCACACCTCCACAGGGACACACTCATTTTAACAGTTCAATGTGCACACCTCCATGTGGACACACTCATTCTAACAGTTCAAAGTGCTCACCTCCATGTGGACACATTCTAACAGTTCAGTGTGCTCACCTCCATGTAGACACACTCACTCTAACAATTCAGTGTGCACACCTCCATGCAGACACAGTCATTCTAACAGATCAGTGTGCACACCTCCATGTAGACACACTCATTCTAACAGTTCAGTATGCACACCTCCATGTGGACACACTCATTCTAACAGTTCAGAGTGCACACTTCCACAGGACACACTCATTCTAACATTTCAGTGTGCAGACCTCCACAGGGACACACTCATTCTAGCAGTTCAATGTGCACACCTCCATGTGGACACACTCATTCTAACAGTTCAATGTGCTCACCTCCATGTGGACACATTCTAACAGTTCAGTGTGCTCACCTCCATGTAGACACACTCATTCTAACAATTCAGTGTGCACACCTCCATGCAGACACAGTCATTCTAACAGATCAGTGTTCACACCTCCATGTAGACACACTCATTCTAACATTTCAGTGTGCATACCTCCACAGGGACACACTCATTCTAACAGTTCAGTGTGTACACCTCCATGTGGACACACTCATTATAACAGTACAGTGTGCACACCTCCATGTGGACATATTCTAACAGTTCAGTGTGCACACCTCCATGTGGACACACTCATTCTAACAGTTCAGTGTGCACACCTCCATGTGGACACACTCATTCTAACAGTTAGTGTGCACACCTCCATGTGGGCACACTCATTCTAACAGTTCAGTGTGCACACCTCCATGTGGACACACACATTCTAACAGATCAGTGTGCACACCTCCATGTGGACACACTCATTCTAACAGTTCAGTGTGCACACCTCCACAGGGACACACTCATTCTAACAGTTCAGTGTGCACACCTCCATGTGGACACACTCATTCTAACAGTTCAGTGTGCACACCTCCATGTGGGCACACTCATTCTAACAGTTCAGTGTGCACACCTCCATGTGGACACACTCTTTCTAACAGTTCAGAGTGCACACCTCAACAGGGACACACTCATTCTAACATTTCAATGTGCACACCTCCAACGGGACACACTCATTCTAACAGTTCAGTGTGCACACCTCCATGTGGACACAGTCATTCTAACAGTTCAGTGTGCACACCTCCATGTGGGCACACTCATTCTAACAGTTGAGTGTGCACACCTCCATATGGACACACTCATTCTAACAGTTCAGTGTGCACACCTCCATGTGGACACACTCATTCTAACAGTTCAGTGTGCACACCTCCATGTGGACAAATTCTAAACACTTCAGTGTGCACACCTCCATGTGGACACATACATTCTAACATTTCAGTGTGCACACTTCCACAGGGACACACTCATTCTAACAGTTCAGTGTGCACACCTCCATGTGGACACACTCATTCCAACAGTTCAGTGTGCACACCTACATGTGGGCACACACCTTCTAACAATACAGTGTGCACACCTCCATGTGGACATATTCTAACAGTTCACTGTGCACACCTCCATGTGGGCACACTCATTCTAAAAGTTCAGTGTGCACACCTCCATGTGGACACACTCATTCTAACAGTTCAGTGTGCACACCTCCATGTGGGCATACTCATTCTAACAGTTCAGTGTGCACACCTCTATGTGGGCACACTCATTCTAACAGTTCAGTGTGCACACCTCTATGTGGGCATACTCATTCTAACAGTTCAGTGTGCACACCTCTATGTGGGCACACTCATTCTAACAGTTCAGTGTGCACACCTCCACAGGGAAACACTCATTCTAACATTTCAGTGTGCACACCTCCACAGGGACACACTCATTCTAACAGTTCAATGTGCACACCTCCATGTGGACACACTCATTCTAACAGTTCAATGTGCTCACCTCCATGTGGACACATTCTAACAGTTCAGTGTGCTCACCTCCATGTAGACACACTCATTCTAACAATTCAGTGTGCACACCTCCATGCAGACACAGTCATTCTAACAGATCAGTGTTCACACCTCCATGTAGACACCCTCATTCTAACATTTCAGTGTGCATACCTCCACAGGGACACACTCATTCTAACAGTTCAGTGTGCACACCTCCATGTGGACACACTCATTATAACAGTACAGTGTGCACACCACCATGTGGACATATTCTAACAGTTCAGTGTGCACACCTCCATGTGGACACACTCATTCTAACAGTTCAGTGTGCAGCCCTCCATGTGGACACACTCATTCTAACAGTTCAGTGTGCACACCTCCATGCTGGCACACTCATTCTAACAGTTCAGAGTGCACACCTCCATGTGGACACACACATTCTAACAGATCAGTGTGCACACCTCCATGTGGACACACTCATTCTAACAGTTCAGTGTGCACACCTCCACAGCGACACACTCATTCTAACAGTTCAGTGTGCACACCTCCATGTGGACACACTCATTCTAACAGTTCAGTGTGCACACCTCCATGTGGGCACACTCATTCTAACAGTTCAGTATGCACACCTCCATGTGGACACAGTCATTCTAACAGTTCAGTGTGCACACCTCCATGTGGGCATACTCATTCTAACAGTTAAGTGTGCACACCTCTATGTGGGCACACTCATTCTAACAGTTAAGTATGCACACCTCCATGTGGACACACTCATTCTAACAGTTCAGTGTGCACACCTCCACAGGACACACTAATTCTAACATTTCAGTGTGCAGACCTCCACAGGGACACACTCATTCTAGTAGTTCAATGTGCACACCTCCATGTGGACACACTCATTCTAACAGTTCAATGTGCTCACCTCCATGTGGACACATTCTAACAGTTCAGTGTGCTCACCTCCATGTAGACACACTCCTTCTAACAATTCAGTGTGCACACCTCCATGCAGACACAGTCATTCTAACAGATCAGTGTTCACACCTCCATGTAGACACACTCATTCTAACATTTCAGTGTGCATACCTCCACAGGGACACACTCATTCTAACAGTTCAGTGTGCACACCTCCATGTGGACACACTCATTATAACAGTACAGTGTGCACACCTCCATGTGGACATATTCTAACAGTTCAGTGTGCACACCTCCATGTGGACACACTCATTCTAACAGTTCAGTGTGCACACCTCCATGTGGACACACTCATTCTAACAGTTCAGTGTGCACACCTCCATGTGGGCACACTCCTTCTAACAATAGAGTGTGCACACCTCCATGTGGACACACACATTCTAACAGATCAGTGTGCACACCTCCATGTGGACACACTCATTCTAACAGTTCAGTGTGCACACCTCCACAGGGACACACTCATTCTAACAGTTCAGTGTGCACACCTCCATGTGGACACACTCATTCTTACAGTTCAGTGTGCACACCTCCATGTGGGCACACTCATTCTAACAGTTCAGTGTGCACACCTCCATGTGGACACACTCTTTATAACAGTTCAGAGTGCACGCCTCAACAGGGACACACTCATTCTAACATTTCAATGTGCACACCTCCACCGGGACACACTCATTCTAACAGTTCAGTGTGCACACCTCCATGTGGGCACAGTCATTCTAACAGTTCAGTGTGCACACCTCCATGTGGGCACACTCATTCTTACAGTTGAGTGTGTACACCTCCATATGGACACACTCATTCTAACAGTTCAGTGTGCACACCTCCATGTGGACACACTCATTCTAACAGTTCAGTGTGCACACCTCCATGTGGACAAATTCTAACACTTCAGTGTGCACACCTCCATGTGGACACATACATTCTAACATTTCAGTGTGCACACTTCCACAGGGACACACTCATTCTAACAGTTCAGTGTGCACACCTCCATGTGGACACACTCATTCTAACAGTTCAGTGTGCACACCTCCATGTGGGCACACACCTTCTAACAATACAGTGTGCACACCTACATGTGGACATATTCTAGCAGTTCACTGTGCACACCTCCATGTGGGCACACTCATTCTAAAAGTTCAGTGTGCACACCTCCATGTGGACACACTCATTCTAACAGTTCAGTGTGCACACCTCCATGTGGGCATACTCATTCTAACAGTTCAGTGTGCACACCTCTATGTGGGCACACTCATTCTAACAGTTCAGTGTGCACACCTCCATGTGGGCATACTCATTCTAACAGTTCAGTGTGCACACCTCTATGTGGACACACTCATTCTAACAGTTCAGTGTGCACACCTCCACAGGGAAACACTCATTCTAACATTTCAGTGTGCACACCTCCACAGGGACACACTCATTCTAACATTTCAATGTGCACACCTCCATGTGGACACACTCATTCTAACAGTTCAAAGTGCTCACCTCCATGTGGACACATTCTAACAGTTTAGTGTGCTCACCTTTATGTAGACACACTCACTCTAACAATTCAGTGTGCACACCTCCATGCAGACACAGTCATTCTAACAGATCAGTGTGTACACCTCCATGTAGACACACTCATTCTAACAGTTCAGTATGCAAACCTCCATGTGGACACACTCATTCTAACAGTTCAGTGTGCACACCTCCACAGGACACACTCATTCTAACATTTCAGTGTGCACACCTCCACAGGGACACACTCATTCTAACAGTTCAATGTGCACACTTCCATGTGGACACACTCATTCTAACAGTTCAATGTGCTCACCTCCATGTGGACACATTCTAACAGTTCAGTGTGCTCACCTCCATGTAGACACACTCATTCTAACAATTCAGTGTGCACACCTCCATGCAGACACAGTCATTCTAACATTTCAGTGTGCATACCTCCACAGGGACACACTCATTCTAACAGTTCAGTGTGCACACCTCCATGTGGACACACTCATTATAACAGTACAGTGTGCACACCTCCATGTGGACACACTCATTCTAACAGTTCAGTGTGCACACCTCCATGTGGACACACTCATTCTAACAGTTCAGTGTGCACACCTCCATGTGGACACACTCATTCTAACAGTTCAGTGTGCACACCTCCATGTGGACACACACATTCTAACATATCAATGTGCACACCTCCATGTGGACACACTCATTCTAACAGTTCAGTGTGCACACCTCCACAGGGACACACTCATTCTAACAGTTCAGTGTGCACACCTCCATGTGGACACACTCATTCTAACAGTTCAGTGTGCACACCTCCATGCTGGCACACTCATTCTAACAGTTCAGTGTGCACACCTCCATGTGGACACACACATTCTAACAGATCAGTGTGCACACCTCCATGTGGACACACTCATTCTAACAGTTCAGTGTGCACACCTCCAAAGGGACACACTCATTCTAACAGTTCAGTGTGCACACCTCCATGTGGACACACTCATTCTAACAGTTCAGTGTGCACACCTCCATGTGGACACACTCATTCTAACAGTTCAGAGTGCACGCCTCAACAGGGACACACTCATTCTAACATTTCAATGTGCACACCTCCACCGGGACACACTCATAGTAACAGTTCAGTGTGCACACCTCCATGTGGGCACACTCCTTCTAACAATATAGTGTGCACACCTCCATGTGGACATATTCTAACAGTTCACAGTGCACACCTCCATGTGGGCACACTCATTCTAAAAGTTCAGTGTGCACACCTCCATGTCGGCATACTCATTCTAACAGTTCAGTGTGCACACCTCTATGTGGGCACACTCATTCTAACAGTTCAGTGTGCACACCTCCACAGGGACACACTCATTCTAACATTTCAGGGTGCACACCTCCATGTGGGCACACTCATTCTAACAGTTCAGTGTGCACACCTCCATGTGGACACACTCATTCTAACAGTTCAGTGTGCACACCTCCATGTGGACACAGTCATTCTAACAGTTCAGTGTGCACACCTCCATGTGGGCATACTCATTCTAACAGTTCAGTGTGCACACCTCTAGTGGGCACAGTCATTCTAACAGTTCAGTGTGCACACCTCCACAGGGACACACTCATTCTAACATTTCAGTGTGCACACCTCCATGTGGACACACACATTCTAACAGATCAGTGTGCACAGCTCCATGTGGACACACTCATTCTAACAGTTCAGTGTGCACACCTCCACAGGGACACACTCATTCTAACAGTTCAGTGTGCACACCTCCATGTGGACACACTCATTCTAACAGTTCAGTGTGCACACCTCCATGTGGACACACTCATTCTAACAGTTCAGTGTGCACACCTCTATGTGGGCACACTCATTCTAACAGTTCAGTGTGCACACCTCCACAGGGACACACACATTCTAACATTTCAGTGTGCACACCTCCACAGGGACACACTCATTCTAACAGTTCAATGTGCACACCTCCATGTGGACACACTCATTCTAACAGTTCAAAGTGCTCACTTCCATGTGGACACATTCTAACAGTTCAGTGTGCGCACCTCCATGTAGACACAATCACTCTAACAATTCAGTGTGCACACCTCCATGCAGACACAGTCATTCTAACAGATCAGTGTGCACACTTCCATGTAGACACACTCATTCTAACAGTTCAGTATGCACACCTCCATGTGGACACACTCATTCTAACAGTTCAGTGTGCACACCTCCACAGGACACACTCATTCTAACATTTCAGTGTGCACACCTCCACAGGGACACACTCATTCTAACAGTTCAGTGTGCACACCTCCATGTGGACACACTCATTCTAACAGTTCAGTGTGCACACCTCCATGTGGACACTCACATTCTAACAGATCAGTGTGCACACCTCCATGTGGACACACTCATTCTAACAGTTCAGTGTGCACACCTCCACAGGGACACACTCATTCTAACATTTCAGTGTGCACACCTCCATGTGGGCACACTCATTCTAACAGTTCAGTGTGCACACCTCCATGTGGACATATTCTAACAGTTCAGTGTGCACACCTCCATGTGGACACACTCATTCTAACAGTTCAGTGTGCACACCTCCATGTGGACACACTCATTCTAACAGTTCAGTGTGCACACCTCCATGTGGGCACACTCCTTCTAACAATAGAGTGTGCACACCTCCATGTGGACACACACATTCTAACAGATCAGTGTGCACACCTCCATGTGGACACACTCATTCTAACAGTTCAGTGTGCACACCTCCACAGGGACACACTCATTCTAACAGTTCAGTGTGCACACCTCCATGTGGACACACTCATTCTAACAGTTCAGTGTGCACACCTCCATGTGGGCACACTCATTCTAACAGTTCAGTGTGCACACCTCCATGTGGACACACTCTTTCTAACAGTTCAGAGTGCACGCCTCAACAGGGACACACTCATTCTAACATTTCAATGTGCACACCTCCACCGGGACACACTCATTCTAACAGTTCAGTGTGCACACCTCCATGTGGGCACAGTCATTCTAACAGTTCAGTGTGCACACCTCAATGTGGACAAATTCTAACACTTCAGTGTGCACACCTCCATGTGGACACATACATTCTAACATTTCAGTGTGCACACTTCCACAGGGACACACTCATTCTAACAGTTCAGTGTGCACACCTCCATGTGGACACACTCATTCTAACAGTTCAGTGTGCACACCTCCATGTGGGCACACACCTTCTAACAATACATTGTGCACACCTACATGTGGACATATTCTAGCAGTTCATTGTGCACACCTCCATGTGGGCACACTCATTCTAAAAGTTCAGTGTGCACACCTCCATGTGGACACACTCATTCTAACAGTTCAGTGTGCACACCTCCATGTGGGCATACTCATTCTAACAGTTCAGTGTGCACACCTCTATGTGGGCACACTCATTCTAACAGTTCAGTGTGCACACCTCCATGTGGGCATACTCATTCTAACAGTTCAGTGTGCACACCTCTATGTGGACACACTCATTCTAACAGTTCAGTGTGCACACCTCCACAGGGAAACACTCATTCTAACATTTCAGTGTGCACACCTCCACAGGGACACACTCATTCTAACAGTTCAATGTGCACACCTCCATGTGGACACACTCATTCTAACAGTTCAAAGTGCTCACCTCCATGTGGACACATTCTAACAGTTTAGTGTGCTCACCTTTATGTAGACACACTCACTCTAACAATTCAGTGTGCACACCTCCATGCAGACACAGTCATTCTAACAGATCAGTGTGCACACCTCCATGTAGACACACTCATTCTAACAGTTCAGTATGCAAACCTCCATGTGGACACACTCATTCTAACAGTTCAGTGTGCACACCTCCACAGGACACACTCATTCTAACATTTCAGTGTGCACACCTCCACAGGGACACACTCATTCTAACAGTTCAATGTGCACACTTCCATGTGGACACACTCATTCTAACAGTTCAATGTGCTCACCTCCATGTGGACACATTCTAACAGTTCAGTGTGCTCACCTCCATGTAGACACACTCATTCTAACAATTCAGTGTGCACACCTCCATGCAGACACAGTCATTCTAACATTTCAGTGTGCATACCTCCACAGGGACACACTCATTCTAACAGTTCAGTGTGCACACCTCCATGTGGACACACTCATTATAACAGTACAGTGTGCACACCTCCATGTGGACATATTCTAACAGTTCAGTGTGCACACCTCCATGTGGACACACTCATTCTAACAGTTCAGTGTGCACACCTCCATGTGGACACACTCATTCTAACAGTTCAGTGTGCACACCTCCATGCTGGCACACTCATTCTAACAGTTCAGTGTGCACACCTCCATGTGGACACACACATTCTAACAGATCAGTGTGCACACCTCCATGTGGACACACTCATTCTAACAGTTCAGTGTGCACACCTCCAAAGGGACACACTCATTCTAACAGTTCAGTGTGCACACCTCCATGTGGACACACTCATTCTAACAGTTCAGTGTGCACACCTCCATGTGGACACACTCATTCTAACAGTTCAGAGTGCACGCCTCAACAGGGACACACTCATTCTAACATTTCAATGTGCACACCTCCACCGGGACACACTCATAGTAACAGTTCAGTGTGCACACCTCCATGTGGGCACACTCCTTCTAACAATATAGTGTGCACACCTCCATGTGGACATATTCTAACAGTTCACTGTGCACACCTCCATGTGGGCACACTCATTCTAACAGTTCAGTGTGCACACCTCCATGTCGGCATACTCATTCTAACAGTTCAGTGTGCACACCTCTATGTGGGCACACTCATTCTAACAGTTCAGTGTGCACACCTCCACAGGGACACACTCATTCTAACATTTCAGGGTGCACACCTCCATGTGGGCACACTCATTCTAACAGTTCAGTGTGCACACCTCCATGTGGACACACTCATTCTAACAGTTCAGTGTGCACACCTCCATGTGGACACAGTCATTCTAACAGTTCAGTGTGCACACCTCCATGTGGGCATACTCATTCTAACAGTTCAGTGTGCACACCTCTATGTGGGCACACTCATTCTAACAGTTCAGTGTGCACACCTCCACAGGGACACACTCATTCTAACATTTCAGTGTGCACACCTCCATGTGGACACACACATTCTAACAGATCAGTGTGCACACCTCCATGTGGACACACTCATTCTAACAGTTCAGTGTGCACACCTCCACAGGGACACACTCATTCTAACAGTTCAGTGTGCACACCTCCATGTGGACACACTCATTCTAACAGTTCACTGTGCACACCTCCATGTGGACACACTCATTCTAACAGTTCAGTGTGCACACCTCTATGTGGGCACACTCATTCTAACAGTTCAGTGTGCACACCTCCACAGGGACACACACATTCTAACATTTCAGTGTGCACACCTCCACAGGGACATACTCATTCTAACAGTTCAATGTGCACACCTCCATGTGGACACACTCATTCTAACAGTTCAAAGTGCTCACCTCCATGTGGACACATTCTAACAGTTCAGTGTGCGCACCTCCATGTAGACACAATCACTCTAACAATTCAGTGTGCACACCTCCATGCAGACACAGTCATTCTAAAAGATCAGTGTGCACACTTATGTAGACACACTCATTCTAACAGTTCAGTATGCACACCTCCATGTGGACACACTCATTCTAACAGTTCAGTGTGCACACCTCCACAGGACACACTCATTCTAACATTTCAGTGTGCACACCTCCACAGGGACACACTCATTCTAACAGTTCAGTGTGCACACCTCCATGTGGACACACTCATTCTAACAGTTCAGTGTGCACACCTCCATGTGGACACACACATTCTAACAGATCAGTGTGCACAACTCCATGTGGACACACTCATTCTAACAGTTCAGTGTGCACACCTCCACAGGGACACACTCATTCTAACATTTCAGTGTGCACACCTCCATGTGGGCACACTCATTCTAACAGTTCAGTGTGCACACCTCCATGTGGACACACTCATTCTAACAGTTCAGTGTGCACACCTCCATGTGGACACAGTCATTCTAACAGTTCAGTGTGCACACCTCCATGTAGACGCATTCATTCTAACAGTTCAGTATGCACACCTCCGTGTGGACACACTCATTCTAACAGTTCAGTGAGCACATCTCCACAGGACACACTCATTCTAACATTTCAGTGTGCACACCTCCACAGGGACACACTCATTCTAGCAGTTCAGTGTGCACACCTCCATGTGGACACACTCATTCTAACAGTTCAATGTGCTCACCTCCATGTGGACACATTCTAACAGTTCACTGTGCTCACCTCCATGTAGACACACTCATTCTAACAATTCAGTGTGCACACCTCCATGCAGACACAGTCATTCTAACAGATCAGTGTTCAAACCTCCATGTAGACACACTCATTCTAACATTTCAGTGTGCATACCTCCACAGGGACACATTCATTCTAACAGTTCAGTGTGCACACCTCCATGTGGGCACACTCATTCTAAAAGTTCAGTGTGCACACCTCCATGTGGACACACACATTCTAACATATCAATGTGCACACCTCCATGTGGACACACTCATTCTAACAGTTCAGTGTGCACACCTCCACAGGGACACACTCATTCTAACAGTTCAGTGTGCACACCTCCATGTGGACACACTCATTCTAACAGTTCAGTGTGCACACCTCCATGTGGGCACACTCATTCTAAGAGTTCAGTGTGCACACCTCCATGTGGACACACTCATTCTAACAGTTCAGAGTGCACGCCTCAACAGGGACACACTCATTCTAACATTTCAATGTGCACACCTCCACCGGGACACACTCATTCTAACAGTTCAGTGTGCACACCTCCATGTGGACACATTCTAACAGTTTAGTGTGCTCACCTTTATGTAGACACACTCACTCTAACAATTCAGTGTGCACACCTCCATGCAGACACAGTCATTCTAACAGATCAGTGTGCACACCTCCATGTAGACACACTCATTCTAACAGTTCAGTATGCAAACCTCCATGTGGACACACTCATTCTAACAGTTCAGTGTGCACACCTCCACAGGACACACTCATTCTAACATTTCAGTGTGCACACCTCCACAGGGACACACTCATTCTAACAGTTCAATGTGCACACTTCCATGTGGACACACTCATTCTAACAGTTCAATGTGCTCACCTCCATGTGGACACATTCTAACAGTTCAGTGTGCTCACCTCCATGTAGACACACTCATTCTAACAATTCAGTGTGCACACCTCCATGCAGACACAGTCATTCTAACATTTCAGTGTGCATACCTCCACAGGGACACACTCATTCTAACAGTTCAGTGTGCACACCTCCATGTGGACACACTCATTATAACAGTACAGTGTGCACACCTCCATGTGGACATATTCTAACAGTTCAGTGTGCACACCTCCATGTGGACACACTCATTCTAACAGTTCAGTGTGCACACCTCCATGTGGACACACTCATTCTAACAGTTCAGTGTGCACACCTCCATGCTGGCACACTCATTCTAACAGTTCAGTGTGCACACCTCCATGTGGACACACACATTCTAACAGATCAGTGTGCACACCTCCATGTGGACACACTCATTCTAACAGTTCAGTGTGCACACCTCCAAAGGGACACACTCATTCTAACAGTTCAGTGTGCACACCTCCATGTGGACACACTCATTCTAACAGTTCAGTGTGCACACCTCCATGTGGACACACTCATTCTAACAGTTCAGAGTGCACGCCTCAACAGGGACACACTCATTCTAACATTTCAATGTGCACACCTCCACCGGGACACACTCATAGTAACAGTTCAGTGTGCACACCTCCATGTGGGCACACTCCTTCTAACAATATAGTGTGCACACCTCCATGTGGACATATTCTAACAGTTCACTGTGCACACCTCCATGTGGGCACACTCATTCTAACAGTTCAGTGTGCACACCTCCATGTCGGCATACTCATTCTAACAGTTCAGTGTGCACACCTCTATGTGGGCACACTCATTCTAACAGTTCAGTGTGCACACCTCCACAGGGACACACTCATTCTAACATTTCAGGGTGCACACCTCCATGTGGGCACACTCATTCTAACAGTTCAGTGTGCACACCTCCATGTGGACACACTCATTCTAACAGTTCAGTGTGCACACCTCCATGTGGACACAGTCATTCTAACAGTTCAGTGTGCACACCTCCATGTGGGCATACTCATTCTAACAGTTCAGTGTGCACACCTCTATGTGGGCACACTCATTCTAACAGTTCAGTGTGCACACCTCCACAGGGACACACTCATTCTAACATTTCAGTGTGCACACCTCCATGTGGACACACACATTCTAACAGATCAGTGTGCACACCTCCATGTGGACACACTCATTCTAACAGTTCAGTGTGCACACCTCCACAGGGACACACTCATTCTAACAGTTCAGTGTGCACACCTCCATGTGGACACACTCATTCTAACAGTTCACTGTGCACACCTCCATGTGGACACACTCATTCTAACAGTTCAGTGTGCACACCTCTATGTGGGCACACTCATTCTAACAGTTCAGTGTGCACACCTCCACAGGGACACACACATTCTAACATTTCAGTGTGCACACCTCCACAGGGACATACTCATTCTAACAGTTCAATGTGCACACCTCCATGTGGACACACTCATTCTAACAGTTCAAAGTGCTCACCTCCATGTGGACACATTCTAACAGTTCAGTGTGCGCACCTCCATGTAGACACAATCACTCTAACAATTCAGTGTGCACACCTCCATGCAGACACAGTCATTCTAAAAGATCAGTGTGCACACTTATGTAGACACACTCATTCTAACAGTTCAGTATGCACACCTCCATGTGGACACACTCATTCTAACAGTTCAGTGTGCACACCTCCACAGGACACACTCATTCTAACATTTCAGTGTGCACACCTCCACAGGGACACACTCATTCTAACAGTTCAGTGTGCACACCTCCATGTGGACACACTCATTCTAACAGTTCAGTGTGCACACCTCCATGTGGACACACACATTCTAACAGATCAGTGTGCACAACTCCATGTGGACACACTCATTCTAACAGTTCAGTGTGCACACCTCCACAGGGACACACTCATTCTAACATTTCAGTGTGCACACCTCCATGTGGGCACACTCATTCTAACAGTTCAGTGTGCACACCTCCATGTGGACACACTCATTCTAACAGTTCAGTGTGCACACCTCCATGTGGACACAGTCATTCTAACAGTTCAGTGTGCACACCTCCATGTAGACGCATTCATTCTAACAGTTCAGTATGCACACCTCCGTGTGGACACACTCATTCTAACAGTTCAGTGAGCACATCTCCACAGGACACACTCATTCTAACATTTCAGTGTGCACACCTCCACAGGGACACACTCATTCTAGCAGTTCAGTGTGCACACCTCCATGTGGACACACTCATTCTAACAGTTCAATGTGCTCACCTCCATGTGGACACATTCTAACAGTTCACTGTGCTCACCTCCATGTAGACACACTCATTCTAACAATTCAGTGTGCACACCTCCATGCAGACACAGTCATTCTAACAGATCAGTGTTCAAACCTCCATGTAGACACACTCATTCTAACATTTCAGTGTGCATACCTCCACAGGGACACATTCATTCTAACAGTTCAGTGTGCACACCTCCATGTGGGCACACTCATTCTAAAAGTTCAGTGTGCACACCTCCATGTGGACACACACATTCTAACATATCAATGTGCACACCTCCATGTGGACACACTCATTCTAACAGTTCAGTGTGCACACCTCCACAGGGACACACTCATTCTAACAGTTCAGTGTGCACACCTCCATGTGGACACACTCATTCTAACAGTTCAGTGTGCACACCTCCATGTGGGCACACTCATTCTAAGAGTTCAGTGTGCACACCTCCATGTGGACACACTCATTCTAACAGTTCAGAGTGCACGCCTCAACAGGGACACACTCATTCTAACATTTCAATGTGCACACCTCCACCGGGACACACTCATTCTAACAGTTCAGTGTGCACACCTCCATGTGGGCACACTCCTTCTAACAATAGAGTGTGCACACATCCATGTGGACATATTCTAACAGTTCAGTGTGCACACCTCCATGTGGACACACTCATTCTAACAGTTCAGTGTGCACACCTCCATGTGGGCATACTCATTCTAACAGTTCAGTGTGCACACCTCTATGTGGGCACACTCATTCTAACAGTTCAGTGTGCACACCTCCACAGGGACACACTCATTCTAACATTTCAGGGTGCACACCTCCATGTGGGCACACTCATTCTAACAGTTCAGTGTGCACACCTCCATGTGGACACACTCATTCTAACAGTTCAGTGTGCACACCTCCATGTGGACACAGTCATTCTAACAGTTCAGTGTGCACAACTCCATGTGGGCACACACATTCTAACAGTTCAGTGTGCACACCTCCATGTGGACACAGTCATTCTAACAGTTCAGTGTGCACAACTCTATGTTGGCACACTCATTCTAACAGTTCAGTGTGCACACCTCCATGTGGACACACTCATTCTAACAGTTCATTGTGCACACCTCCATGCTTGCACACTCATTCTAACAGTTCAGTGTGCACACCTCCATGTGGACACACTCATTCTAACAGTTCAGAGTGCACGCCTCAACAGGGACACACTCATTCTAACATTTCAATGTGCACACCTCCACGGGGCCACACTCATTCTAACAGTTCAGTGTGCACACCTCCATGTGGGCACACTCCTTCTAACAATAGAGTGTGCACACCTCCATGTGGACATATTCTAACAGTTCACTGTGCACACCTCCATGTGGACACACTCATTCTAACAGTTCAGTGTGCACACCTCCATGTGGGCACACACATTCTAACAGTTCAGTGTGCACACCTCCATGTGGGCATACTCATTCTAACAGTTCAGTGTGCACACCTCTATGTGGGCACACTCATTCTAACAGTTCAGTGTGCACACCTCCACAGGGACACACTCATTCTAACATTTTAGGGTGCACACCTCCATGTGGGCACACTCATTCTAACAGTTCAGTGTGCACACCTCCATGTGGACACACTCATTCTAACAGTTCAGTTGCACACCTCCACAGGGACACACTCATTCTAACATTTCAGTGTGCACACCTCCACAGGGACACACTCATTCTAACAGTTCAATGTGCACACCTCCATGTGGACACACTCATTCTAACAGTTCAAAGTGCACACCTCCATGTGGACATACTCATTCTAACAGTTCAAAGTGCTCACCTCCATGTGGACACATTCTAACAGTTCAGTGTGCTCACCTCCATGTAGACACACTCACTCTAACAATTCAGTGTAAACACCTCCATGCAGACACAGTCATTCTAACAGATCAGTGTGCACACCTCCATGTAGACACACTCATTCTAACAGTTCAGTATGCACACCTCCATGTGGACACACTCATTCTAACAGTTCAGTGTGCACACCTCCACAGGACACACTCATTCTAACAGTTCAGTGTGCACAACTCCATGCTGGCACACTCATTCTAACAGTTCAGTGTGCACACCTCCATGTGGACACACACATTCTAACAGATCAGTGTGCACACCTCCATGTGGACACACTCATTCTAACAGTTCAGTGTGCACACCTCCACAGGGACACACTCATTCTAACAGTTCAGTGTGCACACCTCTATGTGGGCACACTCATTCTAACAGTTCAGTGTGCACACCTCCACAGGGACACACTCATTCTAACATTTCAGTGTGCACACCTCCACAGGGACACACTCATTTTAACAGTTCAATGTGCACACCTCCATGTGGACACACTCATTCTAACAGTTCAAAGTGCTCACCTCCATGTGGACACATTCTAACAGTTCAGTGTGCTCACCTCCATGTAGACACACTCACTCTAACAATTCAGTGTGCACACCTCCATGCAGACACAGTCATTCTAACAGATCAGTGTGCACACCTCCATGTACACACACTCATTCTAACAGTTCAGTATGCACACCTCCATGTGGACACACTCATTCTAACAGTTCAGAGTGCACACTTCCACAGGACACACTCTTTCTAACATTTCAGTGTGCAGATCTCCACAGGGACACACTCATTCTAGCAGTTCAATGTGCACACCTCCATGTGGACACACTCATTCTAACAGTTCAATGTGCTCACCTCCATGTGGACACATTCTAACAGTTCAGTGTGCTCACCTCCATGTAGACACACTCATTCTAACAATTCAGTGTGCACACCTCCAGGCAGACACAGTCATTCTAACAGATCAGTGTTCACACCTCCATGTAGACACACTCATTCTAACATTTCAGTGTGCATACCTCCACAGGGACACACTCATTCTAACAGTTCAGTGTGCACACCTCCATGTGGACACACTCATTATAACAGTACAGTGTGCACACCTCCATGTGGACATATTCTAACAGTTCAGTGTGCACACCTCCATGTGGACACACTCATTCTAACAGTTCAGTGTGCACACCTCCATGTGGACACACTCATTCTAACAGTTCAGTGTGCACACTTCCATGTGGGCACACTCATTCTAACAGTTCAGTGTGCACACCTCCATGTGGACACACACATTCTAACAGATCAGTGTGCACACCTCCATGTGGACACACTCATTCTAACAGTTCAGTGTGCACACCTCCACAGGGACACACTCATTCTAACAGTTCAGTGTGCACACCTCCATGTGGACACACTCATTCTAACAGTTCAGTGTGCACACCTCCATGTGGGCACACTCATTCTAACAGTTCAGTGTGCACACCTCCATGTGGACACACTCTTTCTAACAGTACAGAGTGCACACCTCAACAGGGACACACTCATTCTAACATTTCAATGTGCACACCTCCACCGGGCCACACTCATTCTAACAGTTCAGTGTGCACACCTCGATGTGGACACAGTCATTCTAACAGTTCAGTGTGCACACCTCCATGTGGGCACACTCATTCTAACAGTTGAGTGTGCACACCTCCATATGGACACACTCATTCTAACAGTTCAGTGTGCACACCTCCATGTGGACACACTCATTCTAACAGTTCAGTGTGCACACCTCCATGTGGACAAATTCTAACACTTCAGTGTGCACACCTCCATGTGGACACATACATTCTAACATTTCAGTGTGCACACTTCCACAGGGACACACTCATTCTAACAGTTCAGTGTGCACACCTACATGTGGGCACACACCTTCTAACAATACAGTGTGCACACCTCCATGTGGACATATTCTAACAGTTCACTGTGCACACCTCCATGTGGGCACACTCATTCTAAAAGTTCAGTGTGCACACCTCCATGTGGACACACTCATTCTAACAGTTCAGTGTGCACACCTCCATGTGGGCATACTCATTCTAACAGTTCAGTGTGCACACCACTATGTGGGCACACTCATTCTAACAGTTCAGTGTGCACACCTCCATGTGGGCATACTCATTCTAACAGTTCAGTGTGCACACCTCTATGTGGGCACACTCATTCTAACAGTTCAGTGTGCACACCTCCACAGGGAAACACTCATTCTAACATTTCAGTGTGCACACCTCCACAGGGACACACTCATTCTAACAGTTCAATGTGCACACCTCCATGTGGACACACTCATTCTAACAGTTCAATGTGCTCACCTCCATGTGGACACATTCTAACAGTTCAGTGTGCTCACCTCCATGTAGACACACTCATTCTAACAATTCAGTGTGCACACCTCCATGCAGACACAGTCATTCTAACAGATCAGTGTTCACACCTCCATGTAGACACCCTCATTCTAACATTTCAGTGTGCATACCTCCACAGGGACACACTCATTCTAACAGTTCAGTGTGCACACCTCCATGTGGACACACTCATTATAACAGTACAGTGTGCACACCTCCATGTGGACATATTCTAACAGTTCAGTGTGCACACCTCCATGTGGACACACTCATTCTAACAGTTCAGTGTGCAGCCCTCCATGTGGACACACTCATTCTAACAGTTCAGTGTGCACACCTCCATGCTGGCACACTCATTCTAACAGTTCAGTGTGCACACCTCCATGTGGACACACACATTCTAACAGATCAGTGTGCACACCTCCATGTGGACACACTCATTCTAACAGTTCAGTGTGCACACCTCCACAGCGACACACTCATTCTAACAGTTCAGTGTGCACAGCTCCATGTGGACACACTCATTCTAACAGTTCAGTGTGCACACCTCCATGTGGGCACACTCATTCTAACAGTTCAGTATGCACACCTCCATGTGGACACAGTCATTCTAACAGTACAGTGTGCACACCTCCTAGTGGGCATACTCATTCTAACAGTTCAGTGTGCACACCTCTATGTGGGCACACTCATTCTAACAGTTCAGTATGCACACCTCCATGTGGACACACTCATTCTAACAGTTCAGTGTGCACACCTCCACAGGACACACTCATTCTAACATTTCAGTGTGCAGACCTCCACAGGGACACACTCATTCTAACAGTTCAATGTGCACACCTCCATGTGGACACACTCATTCTAACAGTTCAATGTGCTCACCTCCATGTGGACACATTCTAACAGTTCAGTGTGCTCACCTCCATGTAGACACACTCATTCTAACAATTCAGTGTGCACACCTCCATGCAGACACAGTCATTCTAACAGATCAGTGTTCACACCTCCATGTAGACACACTCATTCTAACATTTCAGTGTGCATACCTCCACAGGGACACACTCATTCTAACAGTTCAGTGTGTACACCTCCATGTGGACACACTCATTATAACAGTACAGTGTGCACACCTCCATGTGGACATATTCTAACAGTTCAGTGTGCACACCTCCATGTGGACACACTCATTCTAACAGTTCAGTGTGCACACCTCCATGTGGACACACTCATTCTAACAGTTCAGTGTGCACACCTCCATGTGGGCACACTCATTCTAACAGTTCAGTGTGCACACCTCCATGTGGACACACACATTCTAACAGATCAGTGTGCACACCTCCATGTGGACACACTCATTCTAACAGTTCAGTGTGCACACCTCCACAGGGACACACTCATTCTAACAGTTCAGTGTGCACACCTCCATGTGGACACACTCATTCTAACAGTTCAGTGTGCACACCTCCATGTGGGCACACTCATTCTAACAGTTCAGT
The DNA here is from genome assembly GCF_949786415.1 of Peromyscus eremicus. Classification (NCBI taxonomy): domain Eukaryota; kingdom Metazoa; phylum Chordata; class Mammalia; order Rodentia; family Cricetidae; genus Peromyscus; species Peromyscus eremicus. The sequence continues at coordinate 49,776 of NW_026736116.1, forward strand.
GTGCACACCTCCATGTGGACACACTCTTTCTAACAGTTCAGAGTGCACACCTCCACAGGACACACTCATTCTAACATTTCAATGTGCACACCTCCACCGGGACACACTCATTCTAACAGTTCAGTGTGCACACCTCCATGTGGGCACAGTCATTCTAACAGTTCAGTGTGCACACCTCCATGTGGGCACACTCATTCTAACAGTTGAGTGTGTACACCTCCATATGGACACACTCATTCTAACAGTTCAGTGTGCACACCTCCATGTGGACACACTCATTCTAACAGTTCAGTGTGCACACCTCCATGTGGACAAATTCTAACACTTCAGTGTGCACACCTCCATGTGGACACATACATTCTAACATTTCAGTGTGCACACTTCCACAGGGACACACTCATTCTAACAGTTCAGTGTGCACACCTCCATGTGGACACACTCATTCTAACAGTTCAGTGTGCACACCTCCATGTGGGCACACACCTTCTAACAATACAGTGTGCACACCTACATGTGGACATATTCTAACAGTTCACTGTGCACACCTCCATGTGGGCACACTCATTCTAAAAGTTCAGTGTGCACACCTCCATGTGGACACACTCATTCTAACAGTTCAGTGTGCACAACTCCATGTGGGCATACTCATTCTAACAGTTCAGTGTGCACACCTCTATGTGGGCACACTCATTCTAACAGTTCAGTGTGCACACCTCCATGTGGGCATACTCATTCTAACAGTTCAGTGTGCACACCTCTATGTGGACACACTCATTCTAACAGTTCAGTGTGCACACCTCCACAGGGAAACACTCATTCTAACATTTCAGTGTGCACACCTCCACAGGGACACACTCATTCTAACAGTTCAATGTGCACACCTCCATGTGGACACACTCATTCTAACAGTTCAAAGTGCTCACCTCCATGTGGACACATTCTAACAGTTTAGTGTGCTCACCTTTATGTAGACACACTCACTCTAACAATTCAGTGTGCACACCTCCATGCAGACACAGTCATTCTAACAGATCAGTGTGCACACCTCCATGTAGACACACTCATTCTAACAGTTCAGTATGCAAACCTCCATGTGGACACACTCATTCTAACAGTTCAGTGTGCACACCTCCACAGGACACACTCATTCTAACATTTCAGTGTGCACACCTCCACAGGGACACACTCATTCTAACAGTTCAATGTGCACACTTCCATGTGGACACACTCATTCTAACAGTTCAATGTGCTCACCTCCATGTGGACACATTCTAACAGTTCAGTGTGCTAACCTCCATGTAGACACACTCATTCTAACAATTCAGTGTGCACACCTCCATGCAGACACAGTCATTCTAACATTTCAGTGTGCATACCTCCACAGGGACACACTCATTCTAACAGTTCAGTGTGCACACCTCCATGTGGACACACTCATTATAACAGTACAGTGTGCACACCTCCATGTGGACATATTCTAACAGTTCAGTGTGCACACCTCCATGTGGACACACTCATTCTAACAGTTCAGTGTGCACACCTCCATGTGGACACACTCATTCTAACAGTTCAGTGTGCACACCTCCATGCTGGCACACTCATTCTAACAGTTCAGTGTGCACACCTCCATGCTGGCACACTCATTCTAACAGATCAGTGTGCACACCTCCATGTGGACACACTCATTCTAACAGTTCAGTGTGCACACCTCCAAAGGGACACACTCATTCTAACAGTTCAGTGTGCACACCTCCATGTGGACACACTCATTCTAACAGTTCAGTGTGCACACCTCCATGTGGGCACACTCATTCTAACAGTTCAGTGTGCACACCTCCATGTGGACACACTCATTCTAACAGTTCAGAGTGCACGCCTCAACAGGGACACACTCATTCTAACATTTCAATGTGCAAACCTCCACCGGGACACACTCATTCTAACAGTTCAGTGTGCACACCTCCATGTGGGCACACTCCTTCTAACAATATAGTGTGCACACCTCCATGTGGACATATTCTAACAGTTCACTGTGCACACCTCCATGTGGGCACACTCATTCTAACAGTTCAGTGTGCACACCTCCATGTCGGCATACTCATTCTAACAGTTCAGTGTGCACACCTCTATGTGGGCACACTCATTCTAACAGTTCAGTGTGCACACCTCCACAGGGACACACTCATTCTAACATTTCAGGGTGCACACCTCCATGTGGGCACACTCATTCTAACAGTTCAGCGTGCACAGCTCCATGTGGACACACTCATTCTAACAGTTCAGTGTGCACACCTCCATGTGGACACAGTCATTCTAACAGTTCAGTGTGCACACCTCCATGTGGGCATACTCATTCTAACAGTTCAGTGTGCACACCTCTATGTGGGCACACTCATTCTAACAGTTCAGTGTGCACACCTCCACAGGGACACACTCATTCTAACATTTCAGTGTGCACACCTCCATGTGGACACACACATTCTAACAGATCAGTGTGCACACCTCCATGTGGACACACTCATTCTAACAGTTCAGTGTGCACACCTCCACAGGGACACACTCATTCTAACAGTTCAGTGTGCACACCTCCATGTGGACACACTCATTCTAACAGTTCAGTGTGCACACCTCCATGTGGACACACTCATTCTAACAGATCAGTGTGCACACCTCCATGTGGACACACTCTTTCTAACAGTTCAGAGTGCACGCCTCAACAGGGACACACTCATTCTAACATTTCAATGTGCACACCTCCACCGGGACACACTCATTCTAACAGTTCAATGTGCACACCTCCATGTGGGCACAGTCATTCTAACAGTTCAGTGTGCACACCTCCATGCGGGCACACTCATTCTAACAGTTGAGTGTGCACACCTCCATATGGACACACTCATTCTAACAGTTCAGTATGCACACCTCCATGTGGACACACTCATTCTAACAGTTCAGTGTGCACACCTCCATGTGGACAAATTCTAACACTTCAGTGTGCACACCTCCATGTGGACACATACATTCTAACATTTCAGTGTGCACACTTCCACAGGGACACACTCATTCTAACAGTTCAGTGTGCACACCTCCATGTGGACACACTCATTCTAACAGTTCAGTGTGCACACCTCCATGTGGGCACACACCTTCTAACAATACAGTGTGCACACCTCCATGTGGACATATTCTAACAGTTCACTGTGCACACCTCCATGTGGGCACACTCATTCTAAAAGTTCAGTGTGCACACCTCCATGTGGACACACTCATTCTAACAGTTCAGTGTGCACAGCTCCATGTGGGCATACTCATTCTAACAGTTCAGTGTGCATACCTCTATGTGGGCACACTCATTCTAACAGTTCAGTGTGCACACCTCCATGTGGGCATACTCATTCTAACAGTTCAGTGTGCACACCTCTATGTGGGCACACTCATTCTAACATTTCAGTGTGCACACCTCCACAGGGAAACACTCATTCTAACATTTCAGTGTGCACACCTCCAAAGGGACTCACTCATTCTAACAGTTCAATGTGCACACCTCCATGTGGACACACTCATTCTAACAGTTCAATGTGCTCACCTCCATGTGGACACATTCTAACAGTTCAGTGTGCTCAGCTCCATGTAGACACACTCATTCTAACAATTCAGTGTGCACACCTCCATGCAGACACAGTCATTCTAACAGATCAGTGTTCACACCTCCATGTAGACACACTCATTCTAACATTTCAGTGTGCATACCTCCACAGGGACACACTCATTCTAACAGTTCAGTGTGCACACCTCCATGTGGACACACTCATTATAACAGTACAGTGTGCACACCTCCATGTGGACATATTCTAACAGTTCAGTGTGCACACCTCCATGTGGACACACTCATTCTAACAGTTCAGTGTGCAGCCCTCCATGTGGACACACTCATATTAACAGTTCAGTGTGCACACCTCCATGCTGGCACACTCATTCTAACAGTTCAGTGTGCACAGCTCTATGTGGGCACACTCATTCTAACAGTTCAGTGTGCACACCTCCACAGGGACACACACATTCTAACATTTCAGTGTGCACACCTCCACAGGGACACACTCATTCTAACAGTTCAATGTGCACACCTCCATGTGGACACACTCATTCTAACAGTTCAAAGTGCTCACCTCCATGTGGACACATTCTAACAGTTCAGTGTGCGCACCTCCATGTAGACACAATCACTCTAACAATTCAGTGTGCACACCTCCATGCAGACACAGTCATTCTAACAGATCAGTGTGCACACTTCCATGTAGACACACTCATTCTAACAGTTCAGTATGCACACCTCCATGTGGACACACTCATTCTAACAGTTCAGTGTGCACACCTCCACAGGACACACTCATTCTAACATTTCAGTGTGCACACCTCCACAGGGACACACTCATTCTAACAGTTCAGTGTGCACACCTCCATGTGGACACACTCATTCTAACAGTTCAGTGTGCACACCTCCATGTGGACACACACATTCTCACAGATCAGTGTGCACACCTCCATGTGGACACACTCATTCTAACAGTTCAGTGTGCACACCTCCACAGGGACACACTCATTCTAACAGTTCAGTGTGCACACCTCCATGTGGACACACTCATTCTAACAGTTCAGTGTGCACACCTCCATGTGGGCACACTCATTCTAACAGTTCAGTGTGCACACCTCCATGTGGACACACTCTTTCTAACATTTCAGAGTGCACGCCTCAACAGGGACACACTCATTCTAACATTTCAATGTGCACACCTCCACCGGGATACACTCATTCTAACAGTTCAGTGTGCACACCTCCATGTGGGCACAGTCATTCTAACAGTTCAGTGTGCACACCTCCATGTGGGCACACTCATTCTAACAGTTGAGTGTGCACACCTCCATATGGACACACTCATTCTAACAGTTCAGTGTGCACACCTCCATGTGGACACACTCATTCTAACAGTTCAGTGTGCACACCTCCATGTGGACAAATTCTAACACTTCAGTGTGCACACCTCCATGTGGACACATACATTCTAACATTTCAGTGTGCACACTTCCACAGGGACACACTCATTCTAACAGTTCAGTGTGCACACCTCCATGTGGACACACTCATTCTAACAGTTCAGTGTGCTCACCTCCATGTGGGCACACACCTTCTAACAATACAGTGTACACACCTGCATGTGGACATATTCTAACAGTTCACTGTGCACACCTCCATGTGGGCACACTCATTCTAAAAGTTCAGTGTGCACACCTCCATGTGGACACACTCATTTTAACAGTTCAGTGTGCACACCTCCATGTGGGCATACCCATTCTAACAGTTCAGTGTGCACACCTCTATGTGGGCCCACTCATTCTAACAGTTCAGTGTGCACACCTCCATGTGGGCATACTCATTCTAACAGTTCAGTGTGCACACCTCTATGTGGGCACACTCATTCTAACAGTTCAGTGTGCACACCTCCACAGGGAAACACTCATTCTAACATTTCAGTGTGCACACCTCCACAGGGACACACTCATTCTAACAGTTCACTGTGCACACCTCCATCTGGGCACACTCATTCTAAAAGTTCAGTGTGCACACCTCCATGTGGACACACTCATTTTAACAGTTCAGTGTGCACACCTCCATGTGGGCATACCCATTCTAACAGTTCAGTGTGCACACCTCTATGTGGGCACACTCATTCTAACAGTTCAGTGTGCACACCTCCACAGGGAAACACTCATTCTAACATTTCAGTGTGCACACCTCCACAGGGACACACTCATTCTAACAGTTCAATGTGCACACCTCCATGTGGACACACTCATTCTAACAGTTCAATGTGCTCACCTCCATGTGGACACATTCTAACAGTTCAGTGTGCTCACCTCCATGTAGACACACTCATTCTAACAATTCAGTGTGCACACCTCCATGCAGACACAGTCATTCTAACAGATCAGTGTTCACACCTCCATGTAGACACCCTCATTCTAACATTTCAGTGTGCATACCTCCACAGGGACACACTCATTCTAACAGTTCAGTGTGCACACCTCCATGTGGACACACTCATTATAACAGTACAGTGTGCACACCTCCATGTGGACATATTCTAACAGTTCAGTGTGCACACCTCCATGTGGACACACTCATTCTAACAGTTCAGTGTGCAGCCCTCCATGTGGACACACTCATTCTAACAGTTCAGTGTGCACACCTCCATGCTGGCACACTCATTCTAACAGTTCAGTGTGCACACCTCCATGTGGACACACACATTCTAACAGATCAGTGTGCACACCTCCATGTGGACACACTCATTCTAACAGTTCAGTGTGCACACCTCCACAGCGACACACTCATTCTAACAGTTCAGTGTGCACAGCTCCATGTGGACACACTCATTCTAACAGTTCAGTGTGCACACCTTCATGTGGGCACACTCATTCTAACAGTTCAGTATGCACACCTCCATGTGGACACAGTCATTCTAACAGTACAGTGTGCACACCTCCTAGTGGGCATACTCATTCTAACAGTTCAGTGTGCACACCTCTATGTGGGCACACTCATTCTAACAGTTCAGTATGCACACCTCCATGTGGACACACTCATTCTAACAGTTCAGTGTGCACACCTCCACAGGACACACTCATTCTAACATTTCAGTGTGCAGACCTCCACAGGGACACACTCATTCTAGTAGTTCAATGTGCACACCTCCATGTGGACACACTCATTCTAACAGTTCAATGTGCTCACCTCCATGTGGACACATTCTAACAGTTCAGTGTGCTCACCTCCATGTAGACACACTCATTCTAACAATTCAGTGTGCACACCTCCATGCAGACACAGTCATTCTAACAGATCAGTGTTCACACCTCCATGTAGACACACTCATTCTAACATTTCAGTGTGCATACCTCCACAGGGACACACTCATTCTAACAGTTCAGTGTGTACACCTCCATGTGGACACACTCATTATAACAGTACAGTGTGCACACCTCCATGTGGACATATTCTAACAGTTCAGTGTGCACACCTCCATGTGGACACACTCATTCTAACAGTTCAGTGTGCACACCTCCATGTGGACACACTCATTCTAACAGTTCAGTGTGCACACCTCCATGTGGGCACACTCATTCTAACAGTTCAGTGTGCACACCTCCATGTGGACACACACATTCTAACAGATCAGTGTGCACACCTCCATGTGGACACACTCATTCTAACAGTTCAGTGTGCACACCTCCACAGGGACACACTCATTCTAACAGTTCAGTGTGCACACCTCCATGTGGACACACTCATTCTAACAGTTCAGTGTGCACACCTCCATGTGGGCACACTCATTCTAACAGTTCAGTGTGCACACCTCCATGTGGACACACTCTTTCTAACAGTTCAGAGTGCACGCCTCAACAGGGACACACTCATTCTAACATTTCAATGTGCACACCTCCACCGGGACACACTCATTCTAACAGTTCAGTGTTCACACCTCCATGTGGGCACAGTCATTCTAACAGTTCAGTGTGCACACCTCCATGTGGGCACACTCATTCTAACAGTTGAGTGTGTACACCTTCATATGGACACACTCATTCTAACAGTTCAGTGTGCACACCTCCATGTGGACACACTCATTCTAACAGTTCAGTGTGCACACCTCCATGTGGACAAATTCTAACACTTCAGTGTGCACACCTCCATGTGGACACATACATTCTAACATTTCAGTGTGCACACTTCCACAGGGACACACTCATTCTAACAGTTCAGTGTGCACACCTCCATGTGGACACACTCATTCTAACAGTTCAGTGTGCACACCTCCATGTGGGCACACACCTTCTAACAATACAGTGTGCACACCTACATGTGGACATATTCTAACAGTTCACTGTGCACACCTCCATGTGGGCACACTCATTCTAAAAGTTCAGTGTGCACACCTCCATGTGGACACACTCATTCTAACAGTTCAGTGTGCACACCTCCATGTGGGCATACTCATTCTAACAGTTCAGTGTGCACACCTCTATGTGGGCACACTCATTCTAACAGTTCAGTGTGCACACCTCCATGTGGGCATACTCATTCTAACAGTTCAGTGTGCACACCTCTATGTGGACACACTCATTCTAACAGTTCAGTGTGCACACCTCCACAGGGAAACACTCATTCTAACATTTCAGTGTGCACACCTCCACAGGGACACACTCATTCTAACAGTTCAATGTGCACACCTCCATGTGGACACACTCATTCTAACAGTTCAAAGTGCTCACCTCCATGTGGACACATTCTAACAGTTTAGTGTGCTCACCTTTATGTAGACACACTCACTCTAACAATTCAGTGTGGACACCTCCATGCAGACACAGTCATTCTAACAGATCAGTGTGCACACCTCCATGTAGACACACTCATTCTAACAGTTCAGTATGCAAACCTCCATGTGGACACACTCATTCTAACAGTTCAGTGTGCACACCTCCACAGGACACACTCATTCTAACATTTCAGTGTGCACACCTCCACAGGGACACACTCATTCTAACAGTTCAATGTGCACACTTCCATGTGGACACACTCATTCTAACAGTTCAATGTGCTCACCTCCATGTGGACACATTCTAACAGTTCAGTGTGCTAACCTCCATGTAGACACACTCATTCTAACAATTCAGTGTGCACACCTCCATGCAGACACAGTCATTCGAACATTTCAGTGTGCATACCTCCACAGGGACACACTCATTCTAACAGTTCAGTGTGCACACCTCCATGTGGACACACTCATTATAACAGTACAGTGTGCACACCTCCATGTGGACATATTCTAACAGTTCAGTGTGCACACCTCCATGTGGACACACTCATTCTAACAGTTCAGTGTGCACACCTCCATGTGGACACACTCATTCTAACAGTTCAGTGTGCACACCTCCATGCTGGCACACTCATTCTAACAGTTCAGTGTGCACACCTCCATGTGGACACACACATTCTAACAGATGAGTGTGCACACCTCCATGTGGACACACTCATTCTAACAGTTCAGTGTGCACACCTCCAAAGGGACACACTCATTCTAACAGTTCAGTGTGCACACCTCCATGTGGACACACTCATTCTAACAGTTCAGTGTGCACACCTCCATGTGGGCACACTCATTCTAACAGTTCAGTGTGCACACCTCCATGTGGACACACTCATTCTAACAGTTCAGAGTGCACGCCTCAACAGGGACACACTCATTCTAACATTTCAATGTGCACACCTCCACCGGGACACACTCATTCTAACAGTTCAGTGTGCACACCTCCATGTGGGCACACTCCTTCTAACAATATAGTGTGCACACCTCCATGTGGACATATTCTAACAGTTCACTGTGCACACCTCCATGTGGGCACACTCATTCTAACAGTTCAGTGTGCACACCTCCATGTCGGCATACTCATTCTAACAGTTCAGTGTGCACACCTCTATGTGGGCACACTCATTCTAACAGTTCAGTGTGCACACCTCCACAGGGACACACTCATTCTAACATTTCAGGGTGCACACCTCCATGTGGGCACACTCATTCTAACAGTTCAGTGTGCACATCTCCATGTGGACACACTCATTCTAACAGTTCAGTGTGCACACCTCCATGTGGACACAGTCATTCTAACAGTTCAGTGTGCACACCTCCATGTGGGCATACTCATTCTAACAGTTCAGTGTGCACACCTCTATGTGGGCACACTCATTCTAACAGTTCAGTGTGCACACCTCCACAGGGACACACTCATTCTAACATTTCAGTGTGCACACCTCCATGTGGACACACACATTCTAACAGATCAGTGTGCACACCTCCATGTGGACACACTCATTCTAACAGTTCAGTGTGCACACCTCCACAGGGACACACTCATTCTAACAGTTCAGTGTGCACACCTCCATGTGGACACACTCATTCTAACAGTTCAGTGTGCACACCTCCATGTGGACACACTCATTCTAACAGATCAGTGTGCACACCTCCATGTGGACACACTCTTTCTAACAGTTCAGAGTGCACGCCTCAACAGGGACACACTCATTCTAACATTTCAATGTGCACACCTCCACCGGGACACACTCATTCTAACAGTTCAATGTGCACACCTCCATGTGGGCACATTCATTCTAACAGTTCAGTGTGCACACCTCCATGCGGGCACACTCATTCTAACAGTTGAGTGTGCACACCTCCATATGGACACACTCATTCTAACAGTTCAGTATGCACACCTCCATGTGGACACACTCATTCTAACAGTTCAGTGTGCACACCTCCATGTGGACAAATTCTAACACTTCAGTGTGCACACCTCCATGTGGACACATACATTCTAACATTTCAGTGTGCACACTTCCACAGGGACACACTCATTCTAACAGTTCAGTGTGCACACCTCCATGTGGACACACTCATTCTAACAGTTCAGTGTGCACACCTCCATGTGGGCACACACCTTCTAACAATACAGTGTGCACACCTCCATGTGGACATATTCTAACAGTTCACTGTGCACACCTCCATGTGGGCACACTCATTCTAAAAGTTCAGTGTGCACACCTCCATGTGGACACACTCATTCTAACAGTTCAGTGTGCACAGCTCCATGTGGGCATACTCATTCTAACAGTTCAGTGTGCATACCTCTATGTGGGCACACTCATTCTAACAGTTCAGTGTGCACACCTCCATGTGGGCATACTCATTCTAACAGTTCAGTGTGCACACCTCTATGTGGGCACACTCATTCTAACAGTTCAGTGTGCACACCTCCACAGGGAAACACTCATTCTAACATTTCAGTGTGCACACCTCCAAAGGGACTCACTCATTCTAACAGTTCAATGTGCACACCTCCATGTGGACACACTCATTCCAACAGTTCAATGTGCTCACCTCCATGTGGACACATTCTAACAGTTCAGTGTGCACACCTCCATGCAGACACAGTCATTCTAACAGATCAGTGTTCACACCTCCATGTAGACACACTCATTCTAACATTTCAGTGTGCATACGTCCACAGGGACACACTCATTCTAACAGTTCAGTGTGCACACCTCCATGTGGACACACTCATTATAACAGTACAGTGTGCACACCTCCATGTGGATGTATTCTAACAGTTCAGTGTGCACACCTCCATGTGGACACACTCATTCTAACAGTTCAGTGTGCAGCCCTCCATGTGGACACACTCATATTAACAGTTCAGTGTGCACACCTCCATGCTGGCACACTCATTCTAACAGTTCAGTGTGCACACCTCCATGTGGACACACACATTCTAACAGATCAGTGTGCACACCTCCATGTGGACACACTCATTCTAACAGTTCAGTGTGCACACCTCCACAGGGACACACTCATTCTAACAGTTCAGTGTGCACACCTCCATGTGGACACACTCATTCTAACAGTTCAGTGTGGACACCTCCATGTGGCCACACTCATTCTAACAGTTCAGTATGCACACCTCCATGTGGACACAGTCATTCTAACAGTTCAGTGTGCACACCTCCATGTGGACACACTCATTCTAACAGTTCAGTGTGCACACCTCTATGTGGGCACACTCATTCTAACAGTTCAGTGTGCACACCTCCACAGGGACACACACATTCTAACATTTCAGTGTGCACACCTCCACAGGGACACACTCATTCTAACAGTTCAATGTGCACACCTCCATGTGGACACACTCATTCTAACAGTTCATAGTGCTCACCTCCATGTGGACACATTCTAACAGTTCAGTGTGCGCACCTCCATGTAGACACAATCACTCTAACAATTCAGTGTGCACACCTCCATGCAGACACAGTCATTCTAACAGATCAGTGTGCACACTTCCATGTAGACACACTCATTCTAACAGTTCAGTATGCACACCTCCATGTGGACACACTCATTCTAACAGTTCAGTGTGCACACCTCCACAGGACACACTCATTCTAACATTTCAGTGTGCACACCTCCACAGGGACACACTCATTCTAACAGTTCAGTGTGCACACCTCCATGTGGACACACTCATTCTAACAGTTCAGTGTGCACACCTCCATGTGGACACACACATTCTCACAGATCAGTGTGCACACCTCCATGTGGACACACTCATTCTAACAGTTCAGTGTGCACACCTCCACAGGGACACACTCATTCTAACAGTTCAGTGTGCACACCTCCATGTGGACACACTCATTCTAACAGTTCAGTGTGCACACCTCCATGTGGACACACTCTTTCTAACAGTTCAGAGTGCACGCCTCAACAGGGACACACTCATTCTAACATTTCAATGTGCACACCTCCACCGGGATACACTCATTCTAACAGTTCAGTGTGCACACCTCCATGTGGGCACAGTCATTCTAACAGTTCAGTGTGCACACCTCCATGTGGGCACACTCATTCTAACAGTTGAGTGTGCACACCTCCATATGGACACACTCATTCTAACAGTTCAGTGTGCACACCTCCATGTGGACACACTCATTCTAACAGTTCAGTGTGCACACCTCCATGTGGACAAATTCTAACACTTCAGTGTGCACACCTCCATGTGGACACATACATTCTAACATTTCAGTGTGCACACTTCCACAGGGACACACTCATTCTAACAGTTCAGTGTGCACACCTCCATGTGGGCACACACCTTCTAACAATACAGTGTACACACCTGCATGTGGACATATTCTAACAGTTCACTGTGCACACCTCCATGTGGGCACACTCATATTAACAGTTCAGTGTGCACACCTCCATGCTGGCACACTCATTCTAACAGTTCAGTGTGCACACCTCCATGTGGACACACACATTCTAACAGATCAGTGTGCACACCTCCATGTGGACACACTCATTCTAACAGTTCAGTGTGCACACCTCCACAGGGACACACTCATTCTAACAGTTCAGTGTGCACACCTCCATGTGGACACACTCATTCTAACAGTTCAGTGTGGACACCTCCATGTGGCCACACTCATTCTAACAGTTCAGTATGCACACCTCCATGTGGACACAGTCATTCTAACAGTTCAGTGTGCACACCTCCATGTGGACACACTCATTCTAACAGTTCAGTGTGCACACCTCTATGTGGGCACACTCATTCTAACAGTTCAGTGTGCACACCTCCACAGGGACACACACATTCTAACATTTCAGTGTGCACACCTCCACAGGGACACACTCATTCTAACAGTTCAATGTGCACACCTCCATGTGGACACACTCATTCTAACAGTTCAAAGTGCTCACCTCCATGTGGACACATTCTAACAGTTCAGTGTGCGCACCTCCATGTAGACACAATCACTCTAACAATTCAGTGTGCACACCTCCATGCAGACACAGTCATTCTAACAGATCAGTGTGCACACTTCCATGTAGACACACTCATTCTAACAGTTCAGTATGCACACCTCCATGTGGACACACTCATTCTAACAGTTCAGTGTGCACACCTCCACAGGACACACTCATTCTAACATTTCAGTGTGCACACCTCCACAGGGACACACTCATTCTAACAGTTCAGTGTGCACACCTCCATGTGGACACACTCATTCTAACAGTTCAGTGTGCACACCTCCATGTGGACACACACATTCTCACAGATCAGTGTGCACACCTCCATGTGGACACACTCATTCTAACAGTTCAGTGTGCACACCTCCACAGGGACACACTCATTCTAACAGTTCAGTGTGCACACCTCCATGTGGACACACTCATTCTAACAGTTCAGTGTGCACACCTCCATGTGGACACACTCTTTCTAACAGTTCAGAGTGCACGCCTCAACAGGGACACACTCATTCTAACATTTCAATGTGCACACCTCCACCGGGATACACTCATTCTAACAGTTCAGTGTGCACACCTCCATGTGGGCACAGTCATTCTAACAGTTCAGTGTGCACACCTCCATGTGGGCACACTCATTCTAACAGTTGAGTGTGCACACCTCCATATGGACACACTCATTCTAACAGTTCAGTGTGCACACCTCCATGTGGACACACTCATTCTAACAGTTCAGTGTGCACACCTCCATGTGGACAAATTCTAACACTTCAGTGTGCACACCTCCATGTGGACACATACATTCTAACATTTCAGTGTGCACACTTCCACAGGGACACACTCATTCTAACAGTTCAGTGTGCTCACCTCCATGTGGGCACACACCTTCTAACAATACAGTGTACACACCTGCATGTGGACATATTCTAACAGTTCACTGTGCACACCTCCATGTGGGCACACTCATTCTAAAAGTTCAGTGTGCACACCTCCATGTGGACACACTCATTTTAACAGTTCAGTGTGCACACCTCCATGTGGGCATACCCATTCTAACAGTTCAGTGTGCACACCTCTATGTGGGCACACTCATTCTAACAGTTCAGTGTGCACACCTCCATGTGGGCATACTCATTCTAACAGTTCAGTGTGCACACCTCTATGTGGGCACACTCATTCTAACAGTTCAGTGTTCACACCTCCACAGGGAAACACTCATTCTAACATTTCAGTGTGCACACCTCCACAGGGACACACTCATTCTAACAGTTCAATGTGCACACCTCCATGTGGACACACTCATTCTAACAGTTCAAAGTGCTCACCTCCATGTGGACACATTCTAACAGTTCAGTGTGCTCACCTTTATGTAGACAAACTCACTCTAACAATTCAGTGTGCACACCTCCATGCAGACACAGTCATTCTAACAGATCAGTGTGCACACCTCCATGTAGACACACTCATTCTAACAGTTCAGTATGCAAACAGCCATGTGGACACACTCATTCTAACAGTTCAGTGTGCACACCTCCACAGGACACACTCATTCTAACATTTCAGTGTGCACACCTCCACAGGGACACACTCATTCTAACAGTTCAATGTGCACACTTCCATGTGGACACACTCATTCTAACAGTTCAATGTGCTCACCTCCATGTGGACACATTCTAACAGTTCAGTGTGCTCACCTCCATGTAGACACACTCATTCTAACAATTCAGTGTGCACACCTCCATGCAGACATAGTCATTCTAACATTTCAGTGTGCATACCTCCACAGGGACACACTCATTCTAACAGTTCAGTGTGCACACCTCCATGTGGACACACTCATTATAACAGTACAGTGTGCACACCTCCATGTGGACATATTCTAACAGTTCAGTGTGCACACCTCCATGTGGACACACTCATTCTAACAGTTCAGTGTGCACACCTCCATGTGGACACACTCATTCTAACAGTTCAGTGTGCACACCTCCATGCTGGCACACTCATTCTAACAGTTCAGTGTGCACACCTCCATGTGGACACACACATTCTAACAGATCAGTGTGCACACCTCCATGTGGACACACTCATTCTAACAGTTCAGTGTGCACACCTCCAAAGGGACACACTCATTCTAACAGTTCAGTGTGCACACCTCCATGTGGACACACTCATTCTAACAGTTCAGTGTGCACACCTCCATGTGGGCACACTCATTCTAACAGTTCAGTGTGCACACCTCCATGTGGACACACTCATTCTAACAGTTCAGAGTGCACGCCTCAACAGGGACACACTCATTCTAACATTTCAATGTGCACACCTCCACCGGGACACACTCATTCTAACAGTTCAGTGTGCACACCACCATGTGGGCATACTCATTCTAACAGTTCAGTGTGCACACCTCTATGTGGGCACACTCATTCTAACAGTTCAGTGTGCACAACTCCACAGGGACACACTCTTTCTAACATTTCAGTGTGCACACCTCCATGTGGACACACACATTCTAACAGATCAGTGTGCACACCTCCATGTGGACACACTCATTCTAACAGTTCAGTGTGCACACCTCCACAGGGACACACTCATTCTAACAGTTCAGTGTGCACACCTCCATGTGGACACACTCATTATAACAGTTCAGTGTGCACACCTGCCTGTGGGCACACTCATTCTAACAGATCAGTGTGCACACCTCCATGTGGACACACTCTTTCTAACAGTTCAGAGTGCACGCCTCAACAGGGACACACTCATTCTAACATTTCAATGTGCACACCTCCACTGGGACACACTCATTCTAACAGTTCAGTGTGCACACCTCCATGTGGGCACAGTCATTCTAACAGTTCAGTGTGCACACCACCATGTGGGCACACACCTTCTAACAATACAGTGTGCACACCTCCATGTGGACATATTCTAACAGTTCACTGTGCACACCTCCATGTGGGCACACTCATTCTAAAAGTTCAGTGTGCACACCTCCATGTGGACACACTCATTCTAACAGTTCAGTGTGCACACCTCCATGTGGGCATACTCATTCCAACAGTTCAGTGTGCACACCTCTATGTGGGCACACTCATTCTAACAGTTCAGTGTGCACACCTCCATGTGGGCATACTCATTCTAACAGTTCAGTGTGCACACCTCTATGTGGGCACACTCATTCTAACAGTTCAGTGTGCACACCTCCACAGGGAATCACTCATTCTAACATTTCAGTGTGCACACCTCCACAGGGACTCACTCATTCTAACAGTTCAATGTGCACACCTCCATGTGGACACACTCATTCTAACAGTTCAAAGTGCTCACCTCCATGTGGACACACTCATTCTAACAGTTCAAAGTGCTCACCTCCATGTGGGCATACTCATTCTAACAGTTCAGTGTGCACACCTCTATGTGGGCACACTCATTCTAACAGTTCAGTGTGCACACCTCCACAGGGACACACTCATTCTAACATTTCAGGGTGCACAACTCCATGTGGGCACACTCATTCTAACAGTTCAGTGTGCACACCTCCATGTGGACACACTCATTCTAACAGTTCAGTGTGCACACCTCCATGTGGACACAGTCATTCTAACAGTTCAGTGTGCACACCTCCATGTGGGCATACTCATTCTAACAGATCAGTGTGCACACCTCCATGTAGACACACTCATTCTAACAGTTCAGTATGCACACCTCCATGTGGACACACTCATTCTAACAATTCAGTGTGCACACCTCCACAGGACACACTCATTCTAACATTTCAGTGTGCACACCTCCACAGGGACACACTCATTCTAACAGTTCAATGTGCACACCTCCATGTGGACACACTCATTCTAACAGTTCAATGTGCTCACCTCTATGTGGACACATTCTAACAGTTCAGTGTGCTCACCTCCATGTAGACACACTCATTCTAACAATTCAGTGTGCACACCTCCATGCAGACACAGTCATTCTAACAGATCAGTATGCACACCTCCATGTAGACACACTCATTCTAACATTTCATTGTGCACACCTCCACTGGGACACACTCATTCTAACAGTTCAATGTGCACACCTCCATGTGGACACACTCATTCTAACAGTTCAATGTGCTCACCTCCATGTGGACACATTCTAACAGTTCAGTGTGCTCACCTCCATGTAGACACACTCATTCTAACAATTCAGTGTGCACACCTCCATGCAGACACAGTCATTCTAACAGATCAGTGTGCACACCTCCATGTAGACACACTCATTCTAACATTTCAGTGTGCATACCTCCACAGGGACACACTCATTCTAACAGTTCAGTGTGCACACCTCCATGTGGACACACTCATTATAACAGTACAGTGTGCACACCTCCATGCTGGCACACTCATTCTAACAGTTCAGTGTGCACACCTCCATGTGGACACACACATTCTAACAGATCAGTGTGCACACCTCCATGTGGACACACTCATTCTAACAGTTCAGTGTGCACACCTCCACAGGGACACACTCATTCTAACAGTTCAGTGTGCACACCTCCATGTGGACACACTCATTCTAACAGTTCAGTGTGCACACCTCCATGTGGGCACACTCATTCTAACAGTTCAGTGTGCACACCTCCATGTGGACACAGTCATTCTAACAGTTCAGTGTGCACACCTCCATGTGGGCATACTCATTCTAACAGTTCAGTGTGCACACCTCTATGTGGGCACACTCATTCTAACAGTTCAGTGTGCACACCTCCACAGGGACACACTCATTCTAACATTTCAGTGTGCACACCTCCACAGGGACACACTCATTCTAACAATTCAGTGTGCACACCTCCATGCAGACACAGTCATTCTAACAGATCAGTGTTCACACCTCCATGTAGACACACTCATTCTAACATTTCAGTGTGCATACCTCCACAGGGACACACTCATTCTAACAGTTCAGTGTGCACACCTCCATGTGGACACACTCATTATAACAGTACAGTGTGCACACCTCCATGTGGACATATTCTAACAGTTCAGTGTGCACACCTCCATGTGGACACACTCATTCTAACAGTTCAGTGTGCACACCTCCATGTGGGCACACTCATTCTAACACTTCAGTGTGCACACCTCTATGTGGGCACACTGATTCTAACATTTCAGTGTGCACACCTCCATGTGGACACACACATTCTAACAGATCAGTGTGCACACCTCCATGTGGACACACTCATTCTAACAGTTCAGTGTGCACACCTCCACAGGGACACACTCATTCTAACAGTTCAGTGTGCACACCTCCATGTGGACACACTCATTCTAACAGTTCAGTGTGCACACCTCCATGTGGGCACAGACATTCTAACAGTTCAGTGTGCACACCTCCATGTGGGCACACTCATTCTAACAGGTGAGTGTGCACACCTCCATATGGACACACTCATTCTAACAGTTCAGTGTGCACACCTCCATGTGGACACACTCATTCTAACAGTTCAGTGTGCACAACTCCATGTGGGCACACTCCTTCTAACAATAGAGTGTGCACACCTCCATGTGGACATATTCTAAAAGTTCACTGTGCACACCTCCATGTGGGCACACTCATTCTAACAGTTCAGTGTGCACACCTCCATGTGGACACACTCATTCTAACAGTTCAGTGTGCACACCTCCATGTGGGCATACTCATTCTAACAGTTCAGTGTGCACACCTCTATGTGGGCACACTCATTCTAACAGTTCAGTGTGCATACCTCCACAGGGACACACTCATTCTAACATTTCAGGGTGCACACCTCTTGTGGACACACTCATTCTAACAGTTCAGTGTGCACACCTCCATGTGGACACACTCATTCTAACAGTTCAGTGTGCACACCTCCATGCTGGCACACTCATTCTAACAGTTCAGTGTGCACACCTCCATGTGGACACACACATTCTAACAGATCAGTGTGCACACCTCCATGTGGACACACTCATTCTAACAGTTCAGTGTGCACACCTCCAAAGGGACACACTCATTCTAACAGTTCAGTGTGCACACCTCCATGTGGACACACTCATTCTAACAGTTCAGTGTGCACACCTCCATGTGGGCACACTCATTCTAACAGTTCAGTGTGCACACCTCCATGTGGACACACTCATTCTAACAGTTCAGAGTGCACGCCTCAACAGGGACACACTCATTCTAACATTTCAATGTGCACACCTCCACCGGGACACACTCATTCTAACAGTTCAGTGTGCACACCACCATGTGGGCATACTCATTCTAACAGTTCAGTGTGCACACCTCTATGTGGGCACACTCATTCTAACAGTTCAGTGTGCACAACTCCACAGGGACACACTCTTTCTAACATTTCAGTGTGCACACCTCCATGTGGACACACACATTCTAACAGATCAGTGTGCACACCTCCATGTGGACACACTCATTCTAACAGTTCAGTGTGCACACCTCCACAGGGACACACTCATTCTAACAGTTCAGTGTGCACACCTCCATGTGGACACACTCATTATAACAGTTCAGTGTGCACACCTGCCTGTGGGCACACTCATTCTAACAGATCAGTGTGCACACCTCCATGTGGACACACTCTTTCTAACAGTTCAGAGTGCACGCCTCAACAGGGACACACTCATTCTAACATTTCAATGTGCACACCTCCACTGGGACACACTCATTCTAACAGTTCAGTGTGCACACCTCCATGTGGGCACAGTCATTCTAACAGTTCAGTGTGCACACCACCATGTGGGCACACACCTTCTAACAATACAGTGTGCACACCTCCATGTGGACATATTCTAACAGTTCACTGTGCACACCTCCATGTGGGCACACTCATTCTAAAAGTTCAGTGTGCACACCTCCATGTGGACACACTCATTCTAACAGTTCAGTGTGCACACCTCCATGTGGGCATACTCATTCCAACAGTTCAGTGTGCACACCTCTATGTGGGCACACTCATTCTAACAGTTCAGTGTGCACACCTCCATGTGGGCATACTCATTCTAACAGTTCAGTGTGCACACCTCTATGTGGGCACACTCATTCTAACAGTTCAGTGTGCACACCTCCACAGGGAATCACTCATTCTAACATTTCAGTGTGCACACCTCCACAGGGACTCACTCATTCTAACAGTTCAATGTGCACACCTCCATGTGGACACACTCATTCTAACAGTTCAAAGTGCTCACCTCCATGTGGACACACTCATTCTAACAGTTCAAAGTGCTCACCTCCATGTGGGCATACTCATTCTAACAGTTCAGTGTGCACACCTCTATGTGGGCACACTCATTCTAACAGTTCAGTGTGCACACCTCCACAGGGACACACTCATTCTAACATTTCAGGGTGCACAACTCCATGTGGGCACACTCATTCTAACAGTTCAGTGTGCACACCTCCATGTGGACACACTCATTCTAACAGTTCAGTGTGCACACCTCCATGTGGACACAGTCATTCTAACAGTTCAGTGTGCATACCTCCATGTGGGCATACTCATTCTAACAGATCAGTGTGCACACCTCCATGTAGACACACTCATTCTAACAGTTCAGTATGCACACCTCCATGTGGACACACTCATTCTAACAATTCAGTGTGCACACCTCCACAGGACACACTCATTCTAACATTTCAGTGTGCACACCTCCACAGGGACACACTCATTCTAACAGTTCAATGTGCACACCTCCATGTGGACACACTCATTCTAACAGTTCAATGTGCTCACCTCTATGTGGACACATTCTAACAGTTCAGTGTGCTCACCTCCATGTAGACACACTCATTCTAACAATTCAGTGTGCACACCTCCATGCAGACACAGTCATTCTAACAGATCAGTATGCACACCTCCATGTAGACACACTCATTCTAACATTTCATTGTGCACACCTCCACTGGGACACACTCATTCTAACAGTTCAATGTGCACACCTCCATGTGGACACACTCATTCTAACAGTTCAATGTGCTCACCTCCATGTGGACACATTCTAACAGTTCAGTGTGCTCACCTCCATGTAGACACACTCATTCTAACAATTCAGTGTGCACACCTCCATGCAGACACAGTCATTCTAACAGATCAGTGTGCACACCTCCATGTAGACACACTCATTCTAACATTTCAGTGTGCATACCTCCACAGGGACACACTCATTCTAACAGTTCAGTGTGCACACCTCCATGTGGACACACTCATTATAACAGTACAGTGTGCACACCTCCATGCTGGCACACTCATTCTAACAGTTCAGTGTGCACACCTCCATGTGGACACACACATTCTAACAGATCAGTGTGCACACCTCCATGTGGACACACTCATTCTAACAGTTCAGTGTGCACACCTCCACAGGGACACACTCATTCTAACAGTTCAGTGTGCACACCTCCATGTGGACACACTCATTCTAACAGTTCAGTGTGCACACCTCCATGTGGGCACACTCATTCTAACAGTTCAGTGTGCACACCTCCATGTGGACACAGTCATTCTAACAGTTCAGTGTGCACACCTCCATGTGGGCATACTCATTCTAACAGTTCAGTGTGCACACCTCTATGTGGGCACACTCATTCTAACAGTTCAGTGTGCACACCTCCACAGGGACACACTCATTCTAACATTTCAGTGTGCACACCTCCACAGGGACACACTCATTCTAACAATTCAGTGTGCACACCTCCATGCAGACACAGTCATTCTAACAGATCAGTGTTCACACCTCCATGTAGACACACTCATTCTAACATTTCAGTGTGCATACCTCCACAGGGACACACTCATTCTAACAGTTCAGTGTGCACACCTCCATGTGGACACACTCATTATAACAGTACAGTGTGCACACCTCCATGTGGACATATTCTAACAGTTCAGTGTGCACACCTCCATGTGGACACACTCATTCTAACAGTTCAGTGTGCACACCTCCATGTGGGCACACTCATTCTAACACTTCAGTGTGCACACCTCTATGTGGGCACACTGATTCTAACATTTCAGTGTGCACACCTCCATGTGGACACACACATTCTAACAGATCAGTGTGCACACCTCCATGTGGACACACTCATTCTAACAGTTCAGTGTGCACACCTCCACAGGGACACACTCATTCTAACAGTTCAGTGTGCACACCTCCATGTGGACACACTCATTCTAACAGTTCAGTGTGCACACCTCCATGTGGGCACAGTCATTCTAACAGTTCAGTGTGCACACCTCCATGTGGGCACACTCATTCTAACAGGTGAGTGTGCACACCTCCATATGGACACACTCATTCTAACAGTTCAGTGTGCACACCTCCATGTGGACACACTCATTCTAACAGTTCAGTGTGCACAACTCCATGTGGGCACACTCCTTCTAACAATAGAGTGTGCACACCTCCATGTGGACATATTCTAAAAGTTCACTGTGCACACCTCCATGTGGGCACACTCATTCTAACAGTTCAGTGTGCACACCTCCATGTGGACACACTCATTCTAACAGTTCAGTGTGCACACCTCCATGTGGGCATACTCATTCTAACAGTTCAGTGTGCACACCTCTATGTGGGCACACTCATTCTAACAGTTCAGTGTGCATACCTCCACAGGGACACACTCATTCTAACATTTCAGGGTGCACACCTCTTGTGGACACACTCATTCTAACAGTTCAGTGTGCACACCTCCATGTGGACACACTCATTCTAACAGTTCAGTGTGCACACCTCCATGTGGACACAGTCATTCTAACAGTTCAGTGTGCACACCTCCATGTGGACAGACTCATTCTAACAGCTCAGTGTGCACACCTCCACAGCGACACACTCATTCTAACAGTTCAGTGTGCACACCTCCATGTGGGCACAGTCATTCTAACAGTTCAGTGTGCACACCTACATGTGTACACAGTAATTGTAACAGTTCAGTGTGCACACTTTCATGTGGGCACACTCATTCTAACAGTTCAGTGTGCACACCTCCATGTGGACACACACATTCTAACAGATTAGTGTGCACACATCCATGTGGACACACTCATTCTAACAGTTCAGTGTGCACACCTCCACAGGGACACACTCATTCTAACAGTTCAGTGTGCACACCTCCATGTGGGCACACTCATTCTAACAGTTCAATGTGCACACCTCCATGTGGACACAGTCATTCTAACAGTTCAGTTTGCACAACTCCATGTGGGCACACTCATTCTAACAGTTCAGTGTGCACACCTCCATGTGGGCACACTCATTCTAACAGTTCAGTGTGCACACCTCCATGTGGGCACACTCATACTAAGAGTTCAGTGTGCACACCTCCATGTGGACACACTCATTCTAACAGTTCAGTGTGAACACCTCCATGTGGGCACACTCATTCTAACAGTTCAGTGTGCACACCTCCATGTGGGCACACTCATTCTAACAGGTCAGTGTGCACACCTCCATGTGGGCACACTCATTCTAACAGTTCAGTCTGCACACCTCCATGTGTGCACACTCATTCTAACAGTTCAGTGTGCACACTTCCATGTGGACATACTCATTCTAACAGTTCACTGTGCACACCTCCATGTGGGCACACTCATTCTAACAGTTCAGTGTGCACACCTCCATGTGGACACACTCATTCTAACAGTTCAAAGTGCTCACCTCCATGTGGGCATACTCATTCTAACAGTTCAGTGTGCACACCTCTATGTGGGCACACTCATTCTAACAGTTCAGTGTGCACACCTCCACAGGGACACACTCATTCTAACATTTCAGGGTGCACAACTCCATGTGGGCACACTCATTCTAACAGTTCAGTGTGCACACCTCCATGTGGACACACTCATTCTAACAGTTCAGTGTGCACACCTCCATGTGGACACAGTCATTCTAACAGTTCAGTGTGCACACCTCCATGTGGGCATACTCATTCTAACAGATCAGTGTGCACACCTCCATGTAGACACACTCATTCTAACAGTTCAGTATGCACACCTCCATGTGGACACACTCATTCTAACAATTCAGTGTGCACACCTCCACAGGACACACTCATTCTAACATTTCAGTGTGCACACCTCCACAGGGACACACTCATTCTAACAGTTCAATGTGCACACCTCCATGTGGACACACTCATTCTAACAGTTCAATGTGCTCACCTCTATGTGGACACATTCTAACAGTTCAGTGTGCTCACCTCCATGTAGACACACTCATTCTAACAATTCAGTGTGCACACCTCCATGAAGACACAGTCATTCTAACAGATCAGTATGCACACCTCCATGTAGACACACTCATTCTAACATTTCATTGTGCACACCTCCACTGGGACACACTCATTCTAACAGTTCAATGTGCACACCTCCATGTGGACACACTCATTCTAACAGTTCAATGTGCTCACCTCCATGTGGACACATTCTAACAGTTCAGTGTGCTCACCTCCATGTAGACACACTCATTCTAACAATTCAGTGTGCACAACTCCATGCAGACACAGTCATTCTAACAGATCAGTGTGCACACCTCCATGTAGACACACTCATTCTAACATTTCAGTGTGCATACCTCCACAGGGACACACTCATTCTAACAGTTCAGTGTGCACACCTCCATGTGGACACACTCATTATAACAGTACAGTGTGCACACCTCCATGCTGGCACACTCATTCTAACAGTTCAGTGTGCACACCTCCATGTGGACACACACATTCTAACAGATCAGTGTGCACACCTCCATGTGGACACACTCATTCTAACAGTTCAGTGTGCACACCTCCACAGGGACACACTCATTCTAACAGTTCAGTGTGCACACCTCCATGTGGACACACTCATTCTAACAGTTCAGTGTGCACACCTCCATGTGGGCACACTCATTCTAACAGTTCAGTGTGCACACCTCCATGTGGACACAGTCATTCTAACAGTTCAGTGTGCACACCTCCATGTGGGCATACTCATTCTAACAGTTCAGTGTGCACACCTCTATGTGGGCACACTCATTCTAACAGTTCAGTGTGCACACCTCCACAGGGACACACTCATTCTAACATTTCAGTGTGCACACCTCCACAGGGACACACTCATTCTAACAATTCAGTGTGCACACCTCCATGCAGACACAGTCATTCTAACAGATCAGTGTTCACACCTCCATGTAGACACACTCATTCTAACATTTCAGTGTGCATACCTCCACAGGGACACACTCATTCTAACAGTTCAGTGTGCACACCTCCATGTGGACACACTCATTATAACAGTACAGTGTGCACACCTCCATGTGGACATATTCTAACAGTTCAGTGTGCACACCTCCATGTGGACACACTCATTCTAACAGTTCAGTGTGCACACCTCCATGTGGGCACACTCATTCTAACACTTCAGTGTGCACACCTCTATGTGGGCACACTGATTCTAACATTTCAGTGTGCACACCTCCATGTGGACACACACATTCTAACAGATCAGTGTGCACACCTCCATGTGGACACACTCATTCTAACAGTTCAGTGTGCACACCTCCACAGGGACACACTCATTCTAACAGTTCAGTGTGCACACCTCCATGTGGACACACTCATTCTAACAGTTCAGTGTGCACACCTCCATGTGGGCACAGTCATTCTAACAGTTCAGTGTGCACACCTCCATGTGGGCACACTCATTCTAACAGGTGAGTGTGCACACCTCCATATGGACACACTCATTCTAACAGTTCAGTGTGCACACCTCCATGTGGACACACTCATTCTAACAGTTCAGTGTGCACACCTCCATGTGGGCACACTCCTTCTAACAATAGAGTGTGCACACCTCCATGTGGACATATTCTAAAAGTTCACTGTGCACACCTCCATGTGGGCACACTCATTCTAACAGTTCAGTGTGCACACCTCCATGTGGACACACTCATTCTAACAGTTCAGTGTGCACACCTCCATGTGGGCATACTCATTCTAACAGTTCAGTGTGCACACCTCTATGTGGGCACACTCATTCTAACAGTTCAGTGTGCATACCTCCACAGGGACACACTCATTCTAACATTTCAGGGTGCACACCTCTTGTGGACACACTCATTCTAACAGTTCAGTGTGCACACCTCCATGTGGACACACTCATTCTAACAGTTCAGTGTGCACACCTCCATGTGGACACAGTCATTCTAACAGTTCAGTGTGCACACCTCCATGTGGACAGACTCATTCTAACAGCTCAGTGTGCACACCTCCACAGCGACACACTCATTCTAACAGTTCAGTGTGCACACCTCCATGTGGGCACAGTCATTCTAACAGTTCAGTGTGCACACCTACATGTGTACACAGTAATTGTAACAGTTCAGTGTGCACACTTTCATGTGGGCACACTCATTCTAACAGTTCAGTGTGCACACCACCATGTGGACACACACATTCTAACAGATTAGTGTGCACACATCCATGTGGACACACTCATTCTAACAGTTCAGTGTGCACACCTCCACAGGGACACACTCATTCTAACAGTTCAGTGTGCACACCTCCATGTGGGCACACTCATTCTAACAGTTCAGTGTGCACACCTCCATGTGGACACAGTCATTCTAACAGTTCAGTTTGCACAACTCCATGTGGGCACACTCATTCTAACAGTTCAGTGTGCACACCTCCATGTGGGCACACTCATTCTAACAGTTCAGTGTGCACACCTCCATGTGGGCACACTCATACTAAGAGTTCAGTGTGCACACCTCCATGTGGACACACTCATTCTAACAGTTCAGTGTGAACACCTCCATGTGGGCACACTCATTCTAACAGTTCAGTGTGCACACCTCCATGTGGGCACACTCATTCTAACAGGTCAGTGTGCACACCTCCATGTGGGCACACTCATTCTAACAGTTCAGTCTGCACACCTCCATGTGTGCACACTCATTCTAACAGTTCAGTGTGCACACTTCCATGTGGACATACTCATTCTAACAGTTCACTGTGCACACCTCCATGTGGGCACACTCATTCTAACAGTTCAGTGTGCACACCTCCATGTGGACACAGTCATTCTAACAGTTCAGTCTGCACACCTCCATGTGTGCACACTCATTCTAACAGTTCAGTGTGCACACCTCCATGTGGACATACTCATTCTAACAGTTCACTGTCCACACCTCCATGTGGACACACTCATTCTAACAGTTCAGTGTGCACACCTCCATGTGGGCACAGTCATTCTAACACTTCAGTGAGCATACCTCCATGTGGACACACTCATTCTAACATTTCAGTGTGCACACCTCCACAGGGACACACTCATTCTAACAGTTCATTGTGCACACCTCCATGTGGACACACTCATTCTAACAGTTCAGTGTGCACACCTCCATGTGGACACACTCATTCTAACAGTTCAGTGTGCACACCTCCATGTGGACACACTCATTCTAACAGCTCAGTGTGCACACCTCCACAGGGACACACTCATTCTAACAGTTCAGTGTGCACACCTCCTAGTGGGCACAGTCATTCTAACAGTTCAGTGTGCACACCTCCATGTGTACACTGTAATTCTAACAGTTCAGTGTGCACAACTCCATGTGGGCACACTCATTCTAACAGTTCAGTGTGCACACCTCCATGTGGACACACTCATTCTAACAGTTCAGTGTGCACACCTCCATGTGGGCACACTCATTCTAACAGTTCAGTGTGCACTCCTCCATGTGGACACACTCATTCTAACAGTTCAGTTTGCACACCTCCATGTGGGCACACTCATTCTAACAGTTCAGTGTGCACACCTCCATGTGGGCACACTCATTCTAACAGTTCAGTGTGCACACCTCCATGTGGACACACTCATTCTAACAGTTCAGTGTGCACACCTCCATGTGGACACACTCATTCTAACAGTTCAGTTTGCACACCTCCATGTGGGCACACTCATTCTAAAAGTTCAGTGTGCACACTTCCATGTGGGCACACTCATTCTAACAGTTCAGTGTGCACACCTCCATGTGGGCACACTCATACTAACAGTTCAGTGTGCACACCTCCATGTGGACACACTCATTCTAACAGTTCAGTGTGAACACCTCCATGTGGGCACACTCATTCTAACAGTTCAGTGTGCACACCTCCATGTGGGCACACTCATTCTAACAGGTCAGTGTGCACACCTCCATGTGGGCACACTCATTCTAACAGTTCTGTCTGCACAACTCCATGTGTGCACACTCATTCTAACAGTTCAGTGTGCACACCTCCATGTGGACATACTCATTCTAACAGTTCACTGTGCACACCTCCATGTGGGCACACTCATTCTAACAGTTCAGTGTGCACACCTCCATGTGGACACAGTCATTCTAACAGTTCAGTTTGCACAACTCCATGTGGGCACACTCATTCTAACAGTTCAGTGAGCACACCTCCATGTGGGCACACTCATACTAACAGTTCAGTGTGCACACCTCCATGTGGGCACACTCATTCTAACAGGTCAGTGTGCACACCTCCATGTGGGCACACTCATTCTAACAGTTCAGTCTGCACACCTCCATGTGTGCACACTCATTCTAACAGTTCAGTGTGCACACCTCCATGTGGACATACTCATTCTAACAGTTCACTGTGCACACCTCCATGTGGACACACTCATTCTAACAGTTCAGTATGCACACCTCCATGTGGACAAATTCTAACACTTCAGTGTGCATACCTCCATGTGGACACACTCATTCTAACATTTCAGTGTGCACACCTCCACAGGGACACACTCATTCTAACAGTTCATTGTGCACACCTCCATGTGGACACACTCATTCTAACAGTTCAGTGTGCACACCTCCATGTGGACACACTCATTCTAACAGTTCAGTGTGCACACCTCCATGTGGACACACTCATTCTAACAGCTCAGTGTGCACACCTCCACAGCGACACACTCATTCTAACAGTTCAGTGTGCACACCTCCATGTGGGCACAGTCATTCTAACAGTTCAATGTGCACACCTCCATGTTTACACATTAATTGTAACAGTTCAGTGTGCACACTTTCATGTGGGCACACTCAATCTAACAGTTCAGTGTGCACACCTCCATGTGGACACAGTCATTCTAACAGTTCAGTTTGCACAACTCCATGTGGGCACACTCATTCTAACAGTTCAGTGTGCACACCTCCATGTGGGCACACTCATTCAAACAGTTCAGTGTGCACACCTCTATGTGGGCACAGTCATACTAACAGTTCAGTGTGCACACCTCCATGTGGACACACTCATTCTAACAGTTCAGTGTGAACACCTCCATGTGGGCACACTCATTCTAACACTTCAGTGTGCATACCTCCATGTCGACACGCTCATTCTAACATTTCAGTGTGCACACCTCCACAGGGACACACTCATTCTAACAGTTCATTGTGCACACCTCCATGTGGACACACTCATTCTAACAGTTCAGTGTGCACACCTCCATGTGGACACACTCATTCTAACAGTTCAGTGTGCACACCTCCATGTGGACACACTCATTCTAACAGCTCAGTGTGCACACCTCCACAGGGACACACTCATTCTAACAGTTCAGTGTGCACACCTCCTAGTGTGCACAGTCATTCTAACAGTTCAGTGTGCACACCTCCATGTGTACACAGTAATTCTAAGAGTTCAGTGTGCACAACTCAATGTGGGCACACTCATTCTAACAGTTCAGTGTGCACACCTCCATGTGGGCACACTCATACTAAGAGTTCAGTGTGCACACCTCCATGTGGACACACTCATTCTAACAGTTCAGTGTGAACACCTCCATGTGGGCACACTCATTCTAACAGTTCAGTGTGCACACCTCCATGTGGGCACACTCATTCTAACAGGTCAGTGTGCACACCTCCATGTGGGCACACTCATTCTAACAGTTCAGTCTGCACACCTCCATGTGTGCACACTCATTCTAACAGTTCAGTGTGCACACTTCCATGTGGACATACTCATTCTAACAGTTCACTGTGCACACCTCCATGTGGGCACACTCATTCTAACAGTTCAGTGTGCACACCTCCATGTGGACACACTCATTCTAACAGTTCAAAGTGCTCACCTCCATGTGGGCATACTCATTCTAACAGTTCAGTGTGCACACCTCTATGTGGGCACACTCATTCTAACAGTTCAGTGTGCACACCTCCACAGGGACACACTCATTCTAACATTTCAGGGTGCACAACTCCATGTGGGCACACTCATTCTAACAGTTCAGTGTGCACACCTCCATGTGGACACACTCATTCTAACAGTTCAGTGTGCACACCTCCATGTGGACACAGTCATTCTAACAGTTCAGTGTGCACACCTCCATGTGGGCATACTCATTCTAACAGATCAGTGTGCACACCTCCATGTAGACACACTCATTCTAACAGTTCAGTATGCACACCTCCATGTGGACACACTCATTCTAACAATTCAGTGTGCACACCTCCACAGGACACACTCATTCTAACATTTCAGTGTGCACACCTCCACAGGGACACACTCATTCTAACAGTTCAATGTGCACACCTCCATGTGGACACACTCATTCTAACAGTTCAATGTGCTCACCTCTATGTGGACACATTCTAACAGTTCAGTGTGCTCACCTCCATGTAGACACACTCATTCTAACAATTCAGTGTGCACACCTCCATGAAGACACAGTCATTCTAACAGATCAGTATGCACACCTCCATGTAGACACACTCATTCTAACATTTCATTGTGCACACCTCCACTGGGACACACTCATTCTAACAGTTCAATGTGCACACCTCCATGTGGACACACTCATTCTAACAGTTCAATGTGCTCACCTCCATGTGGACACATTCTAACAGTTCAGTGTGCTCACCTCCATGTAGACACACTCATTCTAACAATTCAGTGTGCACACCTCCATGCAGACACAGTCATTCTAACAGATCAGTGTGCACACCTCCATGTAGACACACTCATTCTAACATTTCAGTGTGCATACCTCCACAGGGACACACTCATTCTAACAGTTCAGTGTGCACACCTCCATGTGGACACACTCATTATAACAGTACAGTGTGCACACCTCCATGCTGGCACACTCATTCTAACAGTTCAGTGTGCACACCTCCATGTGGACACACACATTCTAACAGATCAGTGTGCACACCTCCATGTGGACACACTCATTCTAACAGTTCAGTGTGCACACCTCCACAGGGACACACTCATTCTAACAGTTCAGTGTGCACACCTCCATGTGGACACACTCATTCTAACAGTTCAGTGTGCACACCTCCATGTGGGCACACTCATTCTAACAGTTCAGTGTGCACACCTCCATGTGGACACAGTCATTCTAACAGTTCAGTGTGCACACCTCCATGTGGGCATACTCATTCTAACAGTTCAGTGTGCACACCTCTATGTGGGCACACTCATTCTAACAGTTCAGTGTGCACACCTCCACAGGGACACACTCATTCTAACATTTCAGTGTGCACACCTCCACAGGGACACACTCATTCTAACAATTCAGTGTGCACACCTCCATGCAGACACAGTCATTCTAACAGATCAGTGTTCACACCTCCATGTAGACACACTCATTCTAACATTTCAGTGTGCATACCTCCACAGGGACACACTCATTCTAACAGTTCAGTGTGCACACCTCCATGTGGACACACTCATTATAACAGTACAGTGTGCACACCTCCATGTGGACATATTCTAACAGTTCAGTGTGCACACCTCCATGTGGACACACTCATTCTAACAGTTCAGTGTGCACACCTCCATGTGGGCACACTCATTCTAACACTTCAGTGTGCACACCTCTATGTGGGCACACTGATTCTAACATTTCAGTGTGCACACCTCCATGTGGACACACACATTCTAACAGATCAGTGTGCACACCTCCATGTGGACACACTCATTCTAACAGTTCAGTGTGCACACCTCCACAGGGACACACTCATTCTAACAGTTCAGTGTGCACACCTCCATGTGGACACACTCATTCTAACAGTTCAGTGTGCACACCTCCATGTGGGCACAGTCATTCTAACAGTTCAGTGTGCACACCTCCATGTGGGCACACTCATTCTAACAGGTGAGTGTGCACACCTCCATATGGACACACTCATTCTAACAGTTCAGTGTGCACACCTCCATGTGGACACACTCATTCTAACAGTTCAGTGTGCACACCTCCATGTGGGCACACTCCTTCTAACAATAGAGTGTGCACACCTCCATGTGGACATATTCTAAAAGTTCACTGTGCACACCTCCATGTGGGCACACTCATTCTAACAGTTCAGTGTGCACACCTCCATGTGGACACACTCATTCTAACAGTTCAGTGTGCACACCTCCATGTGGGCATACTCATTCTAACAGTTCAGTGTGCACACCTCTATGTGGGCACACTCATTCTAACAGTTCAGTGTGCATACCTCCACAGGGACACACTCATTCTAACATTTCAGGGTGCACACCTCTTGTGGACACACTCATTCTAACAGTTCAGTGTGCACACCTCCATGTGGACACACTCATTCTAACAGTTCAGTGTGCACACCTCCATGTGGACACAGTCATTCTAACAGTTCAGTGTGCACACCTCCATGTGGACAGACTCATTCTAACAGCTCAGTGTGCACACCTCCACAGCGACACACTCATTCTAACAGTTCAGTGTGCACACCTCCATGTGGGCACAGTCATTCTAACAGTTCAGTGTGCACACCTACATGTGTACACAGTAATTGTAACAGTTCAGTGTGCACACTTTCATGTGGGCACACTCATTCTAACAGTTCAGTGTGCACACCACCATGTGGACACACACATTCTAACAGATTAGTGTGCACACATCCATGTGGACACACTCATTCTAACAGTTCAGTGTGCACACCTCCACAGGGACACACTCATTCTAACAGTTCAGTGTGCACACCTCCATGTGGGCACACTCATTCTAACAGTTCAGTGTGCACACCTCCATGTGGACACAGTCATTCTAACAGTTCAGTTTGCACAACTCCATGTGGGCACACTCATTCTAACAGTTCAGTGTGCACACCTCCA
Source organism: Peromyscus eremicus (assembly GCF_949786415.1). NCBI lineage: Eukaryota > Metazoa > Chordata > Mammalia > Rodentia > Cricetidae > Peromyscus > Peromyscus eremicus. Next base: position 83,321 of record NW_026736116.1, read on the forward strand.
TGTGGGCACACTCATTCTAACAGTTCAGTGTGCACACCTCCATGTGGGCACACTCATACTAAGAGTTCAGTGTGCACACCTCCATGTGGACACACTCATTCTAACAGTTCAGTGTGAACACCTCCATGTGGGCACACTCATTCTAACAGTTCAGTGTGCACACCTCCATGTGGGCACACTCATTCTAACAGGTCAGTGTGCACACCTCCATGTGGGCACACTCATTCTAACAGTTCAGTCTGCACACCTCCATGTGTGCACACTCATTCTAACAGTTCAGTGTGCACACTTCCATGTGGACATACTCATTCTAACAGTTCACTGTGCACACCTCCATGTGGGCACACTC